>NC_069505.1:96762916-96965416 GCF_027579735.1 Bombina bombina | reverse complement strand
TTTGGAGCACAGCCGGTTAATTGCACATGACACATGACACATGACACATGACACCTATCAGCATCACAACACACTATAAAAATAAATCTATAAACATACAGGTCCTTCAATCAATGATTGAATCACTATTATTACTACTATCAGTTTTTTGTAGAACACAAACAGATACTGCAGTGCTAAACTCCTGAAACTGCCATTTTGTTTGTCGTTAATTGTGTTTCATCTAACAACGCAGACAATTTCTTGTTATTTTCTGGAAGTGGCGATTTGGAGCTTCTGGGGTATCAATAGCAGAAGCATTTTGGTACGGTAATTAAATGAAAAACACACTGACAATACTGGCTAACATTCAGAAATCAATATTTGAAGACAACAAGTGCAAGATTGTGATCAACATGATATTTAAAGGAACAGTCTAGTCAAAATTAAACTGTCATGGTTCAGAAAGGGCATGCAATTTCAAAGAACTTTCCAATTGACTTTTATCATCAAATTTGCTTTGTTCTCTTGGTATTTTTTGTTGAAGTCTCATATGCTAATTTCTAAGCCCTTGAGGCCACCTCTTATCTCCGGTCATTTTGATAGTTTTTCACAGCTAGAGGGAGTTATTTCATATGTGCCCAATAGATAAAATTGTGCTCACGCACGTGGAGTTACCTAGGAGTCAGCACTGATTAGCTAAAATGCAAGTCTGTCAAAAGAACTGAAATAAGCGGGCAGTCTGCAGAGGCTTAGATACAAGGTAATCACAGAGGTAAAAAGTATACTAATATAACAGTGTTGGTTATGCAAAACTGGGGAATAGGTAATAAAGGGATTATCTATATTTTTAAACAATAACAATTCTGGATTAGACTGTCCCTTTAACCTTAGTAATGTGTCCCACTGGGAAGTTACAAGCATTGCAGCTCCTGACTAACATCAGTGATTGGCAAGTAGATGTAACTTCCACTCATGATTGGCTGACCTACTGTTTCCTGCTCTAAAGTTTCAATGCTTGACTATACCTATGTGTTTAACATCTGAAAAGTGCTTAAAGGGAAACTGTACCCAAATCGTTTCTTTTGTGATTCAGATAGAGCATGACATTTTAAGCAACTTTCTAATTTATTCCTATTATCAAATGTTCTTTATTCTCTTGGTATCTTTATTTGAAATGCAAGAATGTAAGTTTAGATGCCGGCCCATTTTTGGTGAACAACCTAGGTTGTCCTTGCTGATTGGTGGATAAATTCATCCACCAATCAAAAACTGCTGTCCAGAGTTCTGAACCAAGAAAAAAAGCTTAGATGCCTTCTTTTTCAGATAAAGACAGCAAGAGAAAGAAGAAACATTGATAATAGGAGTAAATTAGAAAGTTGCTTAAAATTGCATGCTCTATCTGAATCATGAAAAAAAAATTTGGGTTCAGTGTCCCTTTAACCCCTTAACGACCGACGACGTATGCCATACGTCCTAAAAAAAAAAGCACTTAACGACCGAGGACGTATGGCATATGTCGACGGTTTAACAGAGCACTGGAAGCGATCGAAATCGCTTCCAGCTGCTCTAACAGTATTGCAGGCTTGCCTTGAGGTCTAGGCATCCTGCAATACTGTTCCCGAGTGCCGGGACCGGATTGATCACTCCCCCACGAGTGATCACTTCCGGTTTCGCTCCACGTGGAGCCCGGCAGTGTTTCAGAGCATCGGAAGCGATCGGACACGCTTCCGATGCTCTGCTTGTGTGCTAAGTGCCTCGGTGGGTCGAGGCACTTAGTTGGTTATTAAATAATAAATTAAAAAAAACAAAAAAAAAAACGGATAAATAAAAAAAAAAAGCCCAAATAGCCCCCCCCTCCCCCTTCACTAGGCATCCAAGATGGCGATGCCCAGTGCATCATGGGGCCTCTGGGGGTGTCCCTAGCCTGCATCATCATAGGGGCAAGCTAGGGTCACCCAATCTGAGCCTCCCACCCTAAAAAAAATAATAATAATAAAATACCCCATTTGTCTGATCATGTCAATATTTGTAAATATTGACTATGATCAGTGTGAATCTCCCTCCCTCTCCTCACTTGCCATTTTGTTGGAGAGAGAGAGACCTGTATTTAGCAGAGAGAAAGATTTATTTCTTTTATTTGTTAAAAAATATAGAACCAAAGGCTCTTTTCAGAGCCATTAACCCCTAGCTTGCCAGTGATCACTATATATCACTGGCAGTAGCATAGGTGCACTTTTTTTTGCTGCATTTTGCTGTCTGTGCATTTTTTTAGGGGTTAATTTTGTTGTTGTAATTTTTTAAAAACCCAAAGGCTCTTTTCAGAAACATTTAGTTAATTTAATTTAATTTTCAGAGCCATTAACCCCTAGCTTGCCAGTGATCGCTATAAATCACTGGCAGTAGCATAGCTGTACTTTTTTGCTAGTTAATTTAGTTAATTAATTTAGTTAATTTAATTTAATTTTCAGAGCCATTAACCCCTAGCTTGCCAGTGATCGCTATAAATCACTGGCAGTTGCATAGCTGTACTTTTTTGCTGTCTGTGCATTTTTTTAGGGGTTAATTTTGTTGTTGTAATTTTTTAAAAACCCAAAGGCTCTTTTCAGAAACATTTAGTTAATTTAATTTAATTTTCAGAGCCATTAACCCCTAGCTTGCCAGTGATCGCTATAAATCACTGGCAGTAGCATAGCTGTACTTTTTTGCTAGTTAATTTAGTTAATTAATTTAGTTAATTTAATTTTCAGAGCCATTAACCCCTAGCTTGCCAGTGATCGCTATAAATCACTGGCAGTTGCATAGCTGTACTTTTTTGCTGTCTGTGCATTTTTTTAGGGGTTAATTTTGTTGTTGTAATTTTTTAAAAACCCAAAGGCTCTTTTCAGAAACATTTAGTTAATTTAATTTTCAGAGCCATTAACCCCTAGCTTGCCAGTGATCGCTATAAATCACTGGCAGTAGCATAGCTGTACTTTTTTGCTAGTTAATTTAGTTAATTAATTTAGTTAATTTTTTTTTTTTTAGCAATTGTTTTCTGTTACAGATACAAAAATGTCACAGAAAAGATATAGTGCTGAGGAGGCGTATGCCATCCTTGCGTCAGAGTCAGATGCCTCTATTTCTGACTCAGACCCCAATTTTGACCCTGCCATGTGCTCAGATACATCACTAGATGCAGTCTCAACTGATAGTGATGTATCTGTGGCTGCTAGCCCCCCTGCCAGCCCCCCTGCTACCCCCCCTGCCAGCCCCCCTGCTAGCCCCCCTGCCAGAAGGAGGCGTGTTGCTGCCATTGCTGCTGAAGAGTGGGTAACGCCTCATCTCCAGAGGCCAGATATCCCACCCTTCACAGCAAATGCTGGCATAAATATAGATGTGGCAGGTTTTAGCCCCCAGCAGTTTCTGGAAGTGTTTCTGGGCGATGATATATTGGGGAACATTGTCGCCCAAACTAATTTATATGCCCATCAGTTCCGTGCTGCAAAGCCTGGAACATATTTGGCAAAGCAGCAATGGGCCCCCATCAATGTGCCAGAATTCAAAAAATTCTGGGCATTGACTATGCTGATGGGCATCATAAAGAAACCCTCCATTCGCTCCTACTGGAGTAGTAGCCCCATCTGCTCTACCCCCATTTTCTCCCAGACTATGTCGAGGAAGAGGTATGAAATGATTCTGCATTTCATGCACTTCAGCGACAACAGCCTGTGCCCCCCTAGGGAGCATCCCCAATTTGACAGGCTGTATAAAATCCGCCCCCTGATAACCCACTTTTCTGCCAGGTTTGCAGAGGCTTATACACCTGGAAGGAATATATGCGTTGATGAATCCCTAATGAAGTATAAGGGAAGGCTGGGATTCAAGCAGTATATTCCTTCCAAACGCTCCAGATATGGGGTAAAGGTGTATAAGCTCTGTGACAGCGAGACTGGGTATACTCAGGCCTTCCGGGTGTATGAGGGAAAGGATAGCCACCTTGACCCTCCAGGTTGCCCAGAACATATGGGAACCAATGGCAAGATTGTCTGGGACCTGATATTACCCCTAATGAACAAAGGGTATCACTTGTACTTAGACAATTTTTATACAAGTGTCCTTTTGTTCAAGCTACTGTATTGCTTTGATACAGTAGCTTGCGGTACAATTAAAAAGAACCGCACAGGTTTCCCAGGACAACTTGTACGCACCCGGCTACGAAGGGGGGAGACCTCAGCTCTGCGCCAAGAGGAGCTGTTGGCACTTAAGTACAGAGACAAGAAGGATGTATACCTTCTTACCACCATCCACACAGAGAGGACGGTGGCGGTTTCTGTACGTGGCAGAGCTGAGATCATAAGGAAGCCAGTGTGCATCAAGTCTTATAACCGGCATATGGGTGGGGTTGATCTGGCTGATCAGCTGCTGCAGCCCTACCTAATTATGCGGAAGACAAGGGCCTGGTACAAAAAGGTTGCAATTTACCTAATGCAGATTGCAACCCACAACGCTTTTTTGTTGTTCAAAAAAGCAAACCCCAGAGTTAAAAAAACTTTTTTACAGTTTCAGCTCCAGATTATTACTGGGATTTTGTACCATGATGCACCTGCTCCCCGGGCGGTGATGGGAGAGAGCAGAGTTGGGGCAACTCATTTTATTTTTAAAATCCCCCCTACTGCCGCAAAGCAGAAACCACAAAAAAAATGCAGAGTCTGTACCAAGAGGGGGAAGAGAAGGGACACCATATATCACTGTCCTGATTGCCCTGGACAGCCTGCACTCTGCATTGGGGACTGCTTCAAGCGGTACCATACAATGGTCAATTTTTAAAAAAATAAATACATTTGGTGTTATATATATATATATATATATATATATATATATATATATATATATATATTTATTTTTTTTTGGTTATGTTTACTGTTAGATGGGTTTTTTTTTTTTTTACTTTTACTGTGCCAGATTTTTACATTTCACTACTCTATTTTTTTCTAAAATTGGGCCTGTTATTTTTTTTTAACCAAAACCCCTGTCAAACCTATGCATGGGGGACATAGGTGTTCTCAGGGTGCCTTGCAAAAAACAACCTGAAGTATGTTTTTGTAATAACTTACAACAGTCTCTCCTAAATCATAGTCAAAAAGCAATGTGTCTGTAAAAATGAAAATTGAAAAATTACCACCATACACTTTCTCCAATTTTTTGGGCTAAAACGGTTGCTTCAAAGGCATCAAAGCACACCATATACAATACCTTGTGGTGTCAACATTTAAAAAATATACACTTTCATGGCAATAAATAAAAGTGGGGTATGCGATAGGCCACAAACTAAAGATAGGCCTATCAGAAAAAATACTCTCATTGTTAATAACTAAAATCACAAGTCATAAATTTGTAACATAACCTTCCCAAAATCCTGGCAAACCTATGCATGGGGGGCATAGGTGTACTCAGGGTGCCTTGCAGAAAACAACCTGAAGTATTCTTTTGCAATAACTTACAACAGTCTCTCCTAAATCATAGTCAAAAAGCAATGTGTCTGTAAAAATGAAAATTGAAAAATAACCACCATAGACTTTCTCCAATTTTTTCGGCTAAAACGGTTGCTTCAAAGGCATCAAAGCACACCATATACAATACCTTGGGGTGTCAACTTTTCAAATATATGCACATTCATGGAAAACAAATAAATTGGGGTATGTTAAAAGACCCCCCAAAAAGACGATAGGCAAAGAAAATATGTTAAATGTGAAAAAAAATCACAAACGCATGTCAGACATTTGGCATTGCACCCCCCAAACAAGCCACCAAACCTATGCATAGGTGGTATCACTGAACTCAGGAGATGTTGGTGACCACATATTGGTGTCTTCTTTGGTAGTAACACATAACAGGAGCTGTGAATCCATGTCTAAAGTACAATGTATGTGAACAATAACACAAAATATGAATGCCCAATAGTTTGACAAAGACTAGTGGTTAAATTAGTGCATGGAAAGTGTTAAAATACCTGCATTTGAAATACCCTAGGAAGTCTACTTTTCAAAAATATATGGTTTGATTGAGGTAAATTACATTGGCCGGCTTCAGAAATGTCTTAAATAGGACATGGGTGCATGGGATGTGAAAATTCAAAGTGGAAAAAATGGAATGGGCTTCCTAAAAATAAGGCCTTTTAGCCCCCAGAGAACCCAACACACCTATACATGGGTGGTATCACTGTACTCAGGAGAGGTTGTTGAACACATATTGAGGTGTTTTTTTGGCAGTAACACATAACAGGAACTGAAAATCCATGCCTAAAGTACAATGTGTGTGAAAAATAACACAAAAAAATGACTACCCAAAAGTTTGACAAAGACTGGTGGTTGAATTAGTGCATGGAAAGTGTTAAAATATCAGCATTTGAAAAACCCTAGGTTGTCTACTTTTCAAAAATATATGGTTTGATGGGGGTAAATTTCATTGGCCAGCTTCAGAAATGTCCCAAATAGGACATGGGTGCATGATGACCGATGTGAAAATTCCAAGTTGAAAAACTGGAATGCGCTACCTAAAAATAAGGCCATTTAGCCCCCAGAGAACCTGACACACCTATACATAGGTGGTATCACTGTACTCAGGAGATGTTGTTGAACACATATTGAGGTGGTTTTTGGCAGTAACACATAACAGGAACTGAAAATCCATGCCTAAAGTACAATGTGTGTGAAAAATAACACAAAAAAAATGACTACCCAAAAGTTTGACAAAGACTGGTGGTTGAATTAGTGCATGGAAAGTGTTAAAATATCAGCATTTGAAAAACCCTAGGGTGTCTACTTTTCAAAAATATATGGTTTGATGGGGGTAAATTCCATTGGCCAGCTTCAGAAATGTCCCAAATAGGACATGGGTGCATGATGACCGATGTGAAAATTCCAAGTTGAAAAACTGGAATGCGCTACCTAAAAATAAGGCCATTTAGCCCCCAGAGAACCCGACATACCTATACATAGGTGGTATCACTGTACTTGGGAGATGTTGTTGAACACATATTGAGGTGGTTTTTGGCAGTAACACCTAACAGGAACTGAAAATACATGCCTAAAGTACAATGTGTGTGAAAAATAACACAAAAAAATGACTACCCAAAAGTTTGACAAAGACTAGTGGTTGAATTAGTGCATGGAAAGTGTTAAAATACCAGCATTTGAAATACCCTAGGGTGTCTACTTTTCAAAAATATATGGTTTGATGGGGGTAAACTTCATTGGCCAGCTTCAGAAATGTCCCAAATAGGACATGGGTGCATGATGACCAATGTGAAAATTCCAAGTTGAAAAACTGGAATGTGCTACCTAAAAATAAGGCCATTTAGCCCCCAGAGAACCCGACACACCTATACATAGGTGGTATCACTGTACTCAGGAGATATTGTTGAACACATATTGAGGTGGTTTTTGGCAGTAACACATAACAGGAACTGAAAATGCATGCCTAAAGTACAATGTGTCTGAAAAATAACACAAAAAAATGACTACCCAAAAGTTTGACAAAGACTAGTGGTTGAATTAGTGAATGGAAAGTGTTAAAATACCAGCATTTGAAATACCCTAGGGTGTCTACTTTTCAAAAATATATGGTTTGATGGGGGTAAATTCCATTGGCCAGCTTCAGAAATGTCCCAAATAGGACATGGGTGCATGATGACCGATGTGAAAATTCCAAGTTGAAAAACTGGAATGCGCTCTCTAAAAATAAGGGCTTTTAGCCCACAGAGAACCCGACACACCTATACATGGGTGGTATCACTGTACCCAGGAGATTCTACTGAAGACATATTAGGGTGTTATTCGGCAGTAACCCTTACCATTTTATCAGTAAATGTATTCTTAAATTGCTATTTGTCAAAAAATCAAATTATTTTTCCCCCCCCCCAAACTTTGGCATAGATTGGTGGTAAAATTGTTGCATGAAAAAAGTCAAAATACCCCAAGTTTAATACCTTAGGTTGTCTTCTTTTAAAAAATATATACATTTGAAGGGTTATTCAGGGATTCCTGACAGATATTGGTGTTAAAATGTAACTATCGCCAATTTTGAAAAAACATGGTTTTGAAATAGAAAAGTGCTACTTGTACTTATTGCCCTATAACTTGCAAAAAAAGCAAAGAACATGTAAACATTGGGTATTTCTAAACTCAAGACAAAATTTAGAAACTGTTTAGCATTGGTATTTTATAGTGGTTGTAGATGTGTTAGAGATTTTGGGGCTCAAAGTTAGAAAAAGTGTGGTTTTTTTTCATTTTTTCCTAATATTTTATAATTTTTTTATAGTAAATTATAAGATATGATGAAAATAATGGTATCTTTAGAAAGTCCATTTAATGGCGAGAAAAACGGTATATAATATGTGTGGGTACAGTAAATGAGTAAGAGGAAAATAACAGTTAAACACAAACATCGCAGAAATGCAAAAATAGCCTTGGTCCCAGATGGTCAACAAATTGAAAAGTGGCCTGGTCACTAAGGGGTTAACTACAGTCAGTAATGCAAAACTTCCATGTTGTAACAAGTGAAAGCATATCATTATGCATCTGCAGGAAGGAGCTCACTTGCATTCAAGTAAACTGTTCTTATTTGTTACTATAGTTTATTAAAACGTGAATGTGCCTTGGTAACTGCCAATGATTAGGGGATACGTATGTATGCCACTCCTGATTAACTCACTGACCACATACTGATCAGGAGCATCTATGCTTTGTGGCTTTACCATGACCATGTCCATTTAAATATATGTTGGCCTAGTAGGCAGATGATCTGAAGTAAGAAGGTTACCCTGTATTAGTTATATACCACGCATGATAATGTAGAGTTAGGAGGTCACACTACTTGTGCTCTGAACAAGGACTGCCTAAGCCTGTTCTGTTAATCTGTAATCCAGTGCTCACATGTAAAGCCATATTCTCGTTTACCTGTGGATTCTGGTTTCTAGGTCACCTTTGAACAAATCTGTGTTTTCAGTGTAAACCTGAAGAGCTCACTTTACATTCCACACATATTTAGCCACACTGGCACTAAAAAGTACATTGACCATCCCTGCTGCCTGATATTATTACATATATGACTGAATGTGTGTTATCTTCTATAATATATATGTAAAAATACTATGTAACCAGCTATTACATTTCTTTAATACAGGTAGCCCTCAGTTTACGCCGGGGTTAGGTTCCAGAA
This sequence comes from Bombina bombina, assembly GCF_027579735.1. Lineage (NCBI taxonomy): Eukaryota > Metazoa > Chordata > Amphibia > Anura > Bombinatoridae > Bombina > Bombina bombina. The sequence continues at coordinate 96,956,236 of NC_069505.1, read as the reverse complement.
GGAATGGTTGTAAATCAAAACCGTTGTAAATTGAAACCCAGTTTATAATGTAAGTCAATGGGAAGTGAGGGAGTTAGGTTCCAGGCCCCTCTCAAAATTGTCATAAGTAACACCTAATACATTATTTTAAAGCTTTGAAATGAAGACTTTAAATGCTAAACAGCATTATAAACCTAATAAAATAATCACACAACACAGAATATATAATTAAACTAAGTTAAATAAACAAAAACATTTGCTAAACAGCATTATAAACCTAATAAAATAGTCACACAACACAGACTTTACTTGCATTTTTTTTGCAAACAGTTCTTTCTATGCATTCCAATCTGGACTGATTTATAGACAGGAAGATATTGTTCCTTTGAAAGCTGCTCGATAGCTCAGGTCTAGCTAGCTACACTAATTAATATCAGCCTGCTTGCATGATTGGCTTGCATATCTTTGCTGCAACAAAAGCGGACAGCTCCACCTACTGGCTATTTGAATCAATGCACTGCTTCTCAATGCTTTTCAATAGCAGGCACATGACTGAAAAAAAAGGTTGTTATTCTGAAACGGTGCAAATTGAACCGTTGTAAACCGAGGGCCACCTGTATATTATACAGTCATGGGCATTTTTTTGAGGGGGGTGGCATGATCACACACTTGAGTGACATCTGATGCGTGCAACAATCACCAATCTCAGGCTGCATTTTGCAAGATCAGAAGAATAGGGAACTGTTTAAGGCTTTGGACAGTAGCTCCAACTCCAATTCCTCAACAATAAAACAATAAGCTACACTGCTTATACAACAGCAGAACTATTTGAAAATATATGTGGAAACATGTGACTGATAATAAACCCCCCTCCCCAATCAAGGATTGATCTAATAGAAAGCAGTTATGTGGTACAATAGGAGGTGTTATAGGGAGCTGTTTTATATATATATATATATATATATATATATATATATATATATATATATATATATATATATATATATATATATATTTATTTAAATGTGTGTACATATGTGTTTATGTATTTATATGTGTATATTTGTATTTGCAGACATACATACACACATAAACACATACATATATATGTACACATATATAGACATATATATAAGAACATTGAAGACCTTTGCAGTTAAGTAGATGAAACATGTAAAAGTATATTTATGCAATATTCATATTTCATAAAGTGTTACTGTATTTACTGTAAATATTATATACATACATATATATATCTCTGTATTTGTCTATACCTGTATATAATCATGTATGTATGTGTGTGTATATGTGTGTGTATATATATATATATATATATATATATATATATATATATATATATATATATATATATATATATATATATATATATATATATATATATATATATATATATATATATATATATATATATATATATATATATATATATATATATATATAAAATCCAGAAAGGACAGCACAATCTTACCCACAAGCGGTAATGCCACAGTGCACTGCTATACAAGTATCCAAGCAATCCAAAAATGCAGGCACTCACTGGGCTTTTTTGTAAAAAATACAATTTTATTAGTTCAATTTAAAATCCAGACATAATGTTTCGGCACGTAATCGTGCCTTTGTCAAGTGTCGAAAGAATAAAAAAAACAAGTACTTGTGCTTCGTTGTACTTGTTTTTTTTATTCTTTTTTACAAAAAATCCCAGTGAGTGCCTGCATTTTTGGATTGCATATATATATATATTGTTAAAAAAAACATCAGATATATGAGGAAATATGTATTTATGAACAAATAGAACATATTCTGCTATGTGAAGAACATTGGAATGTGAAATATTAATATTTTCATGTCGGTTATGCAATCAGGTTTGCGCTTGAATAGGTTGTTAGGGTTTTTTGCTTGCATCGGGTTAGTGCTTGTGTGAAAACTCATAATACGAGCGCTACCTGACTTCTAGCAGAGTTACATACCCCCCATACCCCCCAACTGTCCCGATTTTCGCGGGACAGTCCCGATTTTAGGGGTCTATCCCCCTGTCCCGGGTTGCTAGCCATCTGTCCCGATTTGCCCCAGGCATTTAAAAAAAAATTAAAATTCTATTGGGCCCATACTCAGAAGCAGCTGTCTTTGCTCTCACAGGGTTAGATACCTGTTATATTCCCTGTGGAAAAGGAATGGTGTGTGGGTTGAGCAGGAGTAAGAAGGCTGTATACACTCTGACCACAGGGTAATGGTGACCTCTCTAACCTACCTCTGGTAGTGATGATGTCTAACCCCTGGTGATAATACTAGCATGCCTTCAGTTTTATACAATGAGCAGTGCTAATACCAGGGTAACGGACAGTGGCAGCTGCAGACTGCCAGCTAATGTGCTTGCCAACCCCAAGACCCCATACAATGAATTACAGATACCCATATATGATGTAGTGTGTGTGTCTATCTGTATCCATAAATGTGTGTGTGTATCTGTATGTATAACTTTATGCTATGTGTGTGTGTGTGTCTGAATGTATAAATGTAAGTTATGTAGTGTGTGTATGTGTATCTGCGTGTATAAGTGTGTATCTGCATGTATAAGTGTATGCTATGTAGTGTGTGTGTATCTGCATGTATAAGTGTATGCTATGTAGTATGTGTGTGTCTGCATGTATAAGTGTATACTATGTAGTGTCTGTGTATCTGCATGTATAAGTGTATGCTGCATGTATAAGTGTATGCTATGTAGTGTGTGTGTGTCTGCATGTATAAGTGTATATTATGTAGTGTCTGTGTATCTGCATGTATAAGTGTATGCTATGTAGTGTGTGTGTGTCTGCATGTATAAGTGTATACTATGTAGTGTCTGTGTATCTGCATGTATAAGTGTATTCTGCATGTATAAGTGTATGCTATGTAATGTGTGTGTGTGTATCTGCATGTATAAGTGTATGCTATGTAGTGTGTGTGTATCTGCATGTATAAGTGTATGCTATGTAGTGTGTGTGTGTATCTGCATGTGTAAGTGTATGTTGTGTAGTGTGTGTATCTGCATGTATAAGTGTATGTTATGTAGTGTCTGTGTGTATCTGCATGTGTAAGTGTATGCTATGTAGTGTGCTACTGTGCATTTTTGCTGACTTTAAAGGCCAGAATCTAGAATATTAATGGGGAATGCAGAGAGCAGTTTTAAAGAATGTATTATTAAATGTCCAATTAAGATAAAAATATTTAGCAATGTCTTTGCAAAGGCTAATTAAATACATAGCTCACATAGAAATACCAGTGGTTTGTGCTTGTGTTTGATTTGCTGCCTAAGTGTATCAAAATATATGACTTTATTTAGAATTTTATTTATATTACTTTGGTCTTATGATTTTTTTTAAGCCCCGCCCACCATATTTGAATTTTTTTTGCCCTCTTTTGAATTTTGAAATGTTGGGAGGTATGGAGTTATCACACGAGCAGGAGCGTTAAATAACGCACCACTTGTAATCTGTCAGTAATAAATATTACTTTTTCAAATGAATTAGAGCATTTATTTTTGTTTTAGAATGTCCCTTTAAAACCACATTCCCTAATAGATGATTGGCAAATTTGTGCGTATGCATTATGTGATTGGCTCATCTGCCATGCCCTACCTTTGCTGGCATTAAACACATTGTAATCAACAAGCTTTTTGTGATAAAAAGAAAATATTCTAACCCATGAAATCATTTTATTAATACATTTAAATCATTCCAAATAAAATGACCTGTATTTAGAAATATTCTGAACTCCTGAAGTGTTTGTGATTCTAGAGATGGAAATCCTGAAATATATCCTTCCCCATCATCCTAAAGTATTGCTCTTTACATATAAACAAGGAAGTCAAACCATACAATATGTACCAAATACAATTGCATAAAATCTGCCTTTGCACTCAGCAGATGGGAGATTTTAACTCCTTCCTTGCCAGTGAAGCCTGCTCCAGAAAAACTTTCACTAACAAAAAAGGTTGTAATCAAATGGTTAAAAGTGATAATCACATACTGCAACGCTGCATTGGAACCTCCACTGTAGGCAAACTACACCAAAGCAATGCAGGATGCATTAGCATAAGGCATCTATGTGGGTTTTTTTCTAATACCAGTCTTAAAGGCTCTACAGACCGTAGTGGCAAATGATTTATTAGTAGGCAGCAAAATGCTCAGAATGTTATCTCTGAGAATCAGAAACTATGATGTTGCCTGATTTTTTATGAGCCTGCAGTAAAATAAAATTCTTTTTATAGATCAGCTAAATCTGCCTATGTTGTAACCTTGAAACTAAACCTGTGAATTATATTAAATACTTGCAACACCTTTTTTTGTTCTGATATAGAGGTACGCTGTATGACTCATTCAAATGGGCCCATATCTAATGTATATTTAAAGGGACAGTGTACTCCAGAATTTGTATTGTTTAAAAAGATAATCACTTTATTTACCATTCCCCAGTTCTGCATAACCAACACAGTTATATTAATATACTTTTAACCATTGTGATAACCTTGTATCTACGCCTCTTATTATTATTTACTTGTATAGTGCCGCCAAATTCCGTAGCGCTGCAGATTTTCCCATTATCTCAGTTCTTTTGACAGACTTGCATTTTTGCTAATCGTTGCTGACTCATAAATAGGGGCAGGGGATCATGTGACAGGCTATCACAAAGCTTTGTGGCCTAACCGATGACTGGAAATAAGAACCCTGCTCACTATCCCCGGTCGATTCATACACCTGTGACAAATTTGCTGAGCCTCCTGAATCCCTAACACCAGCAAGACCAAGTGGGCTCCCTGAAGCACGGGCCAAGGGTTGGGCCCCGCTCACCCTAGACAAGTCCAGCAGCCTACCCCTTTAAAAGCTTCTTGTTTATCTTATCTCATAATGAAAGTATTTTGCTAAGTTTTGTTAATACATATAATTAAGAATTATGTTAAAATATTAAAGTGTTTAAGGCAACATTCAACTCAAAATTTCATTCCTCATAAAGGGTCAGATTATGAGGAGAGGAGCGCAAACGTGCGATCAATAAGGGGTTGATCGTGGGTGTTTGCGTTCGTCAGGCTTATCACTGGTATTACAAGTTGAAAATAAACGTGATCACATGAGCACAATTGCTATTTACGCTACAATGATTACAGCGTCCTCAGAGATGTGTCACAAAACACATCAAAATACATTATAAAGTACAGTTACACTCATAATAACACCATCATAAAAAAATTATATTGCACACAAAAGTTATAAAGGCTCAAAGAAATGAGGTCTCGGTTGTTAGGGGAGAAAAATGGCAAGCAAAGGGCTTTAAAGGGACAGTTAAAGGGACAGTCTAGTCAAAACTAAACTTTAAGTATTCAGATAGGGCATGCAATTTTAAACAACTTTCCTATTTACTTTTATCATCAAATTTGCTTTGTTCCCTTGGTGGTATTTTTGAAAAGCTAAACCTAGCTAGGCTCAAACTGATTTCTAGACAGTTGAAAACCGCCTCCTAGCTCAGAGCATTTTGAAAGTTTTTCACAGTTAGACTGTGCTAGTTCACATGTGTCATAGAGATAACATTGTGCTCACTCCCGTGAAGTTATTTAGGAGTCTTCACTGATTGACTACACTGCATGTCTGTCAAAGGCACTTAGATAAGGAGGCTGTCTGCAAAGGCTTAGATACAAGGTAATCACAGAGGTAAAAAGTATATTAATATAACTGTGTTGGTTATGCAAAAACAGGGAATGGGTAATAAAGGGATTATCTATCTTTTTAAATAAGAAAAAATTTGGTGTAGACTGTCCCTTTAAGACACCAAATAAAGATTATTCAGTATGTTACTTGCAAAACGTTAATGTGGCACATCGTTCTCCCTCTGCTGCAGTCCTCAGGGATTATCCATTTTTTTTATAAATAACCAACTGCCGTTCACAGCTAAAAATGGTGGCCTAACTCCTCCTATCTTGACGTCATTTTTAAGCTGCTTCTTACAGCAAATGACATGAGTGTCGGCCACAACGTCGATGCCCATTTGCGCATGCGCATTTGTCCAGAAGAGTCACTAACAGCAGGAACTGAAATAAGGTTCCTATTTCAGTGACGGACCTCTTTTCGCTTAGGTAAGAGCGATTTCCTTCCGCACACTATACTCATGACAGGTTATAGGTAGGGAATCAGGCTGCGGGTGCATGTAATGTTTATTGGGGTGTTAGAGGGCATAGGGCAGGCTGGCACAGGGCTATATACAATCAGTGTTTAGGGACAGTATTACTGGGCTTTTATTATCTGTACTTCCCCTAAATAGAATGATTCTCAAAAACTGTGTGTGCACCGCCTAACCTAAACGTAAAGCAGGGCAAATAGCACTGTGTTGCTTGCTGAGAGAGTGGCAATCGTCTAATAGAAGCCGGTAACTCTGATTGAACCACCCGCTTTTGCTTTACCCTACGATACAACAAAGCCACTTTACTGCCCCCGCCTGAGTCCCTGAGTTGCACAGTATTTGTTAGCACAGGGGATTCTGCAGATCGCTCGGTGCTTGTATGGGTATTGCATTTTTATTGTGGGCTGAATTTATATTTCATCTTTATTTATATACAAAGCAGGTATCGTTTCTCCATATTTTACTCCCTGCTATAACTGGCACCTCTGTGCTGATTGGCGTCGGACTGGCCTGCATCCCTGACATAAAGAGTAAATGTGATGCATCGGATACGCGTGTACCTAAACATTTTTGTTCTACCGAACATCCACAGAGTGCACACGTATATACGTGTATTTGTAAGGCCCAGCAAAGTATTAAGCCTTGCTGTTATGGGACTAGGATTTTGCCTATCGTGTTTGAGCAGAGGGAAATTCTTGTATTGTGATATATGCAGGGGCTGAATGTCTTGTTGCTGGGAGGAATCTGGTGCAACTGAACTTATCACTGTTGCAGTGGTTCTGGCTATTTTGATTCACCCTTCTAGCACATGGTGGTGTTTGAACAGTTTATAAATATGTAATAAATGGTGTGTGGTCGCTGGAAAGCATATAGCTTCCAGCAATTGTAAGAACATTGATTACACATCCTTTGTATACATTTTGAGGAATAATTTGAATCTAGAAGACCTGCTTGTTGAATACTATAGAGTTCTCTAGTTTTGAACAATTCTAAAAGCCTTATGATATTTATTGGTAGACCAGTACAAGCCTCCATGTGCATGATAATGTTTGTTTGAAACAAATTAGCTTTTAAAACCGATACATTTTTAATATATAGTTTAGATTTAACAAACAAAGTAAGTACTTTGTGGTTACATTTGATTCTTGTATGATAGAAGGCTGAGCATTTTTTTGCAGTTTGTAGTAGTCATGCAGATATCAGTGCTTCAATGTTTTGTGTATAAAGATATATATATATAAATTTGTGTGTGTATAAAGATATATATATATATATATATATATATATATATATATATATATATATATATATATATATATATATATATATATATATATATATATATATATATATATACTATAGCAATTTGGCTAGATATTGCAGTTTGTAGTAGTCATGCAGATATCAGTGCTTCAATGTTTTGTGTATAAAGATATATATATATATATATATAAATACAAATTTGTGTGTGTATAAAGATATATATATTTATACACCCTGACATATTTATGGATCACTCCCTGCATGCAAATATAATTATTTAAAACACTGAGGTGATATATATATAGTGTGTGTGTATAAAGATATATATATATATATATATATATATATATATATATATATATATATATATATATATATATATATATATATATATATATTTATACACACACACTATATATATACTGTATATATATATATATATATATATATATATATATATATATATATACTATAGCAATTTGGCTTGATATTGCAGTTTGTAGTAGTCATGCAGATATCAGTGCTTCAATGTTTTGTGTATAAAGAGATATATATATATATACAGGGAGTGCAGAATTATTAGGCAAATGAGTATTTTGACCACATCATCCTCTTTATGCATGTTGTCTTACTCCAAGCTGTATAGGCTCGAAAGCCTACTACCAATTAAACATATTAGGTGATGTGCATCTCTGTAATGAGAAGGGGTGTGGTCTAATGACATCAACACCCTATATCAGGTGTGCATAATTATTAGGCAACTTCCTTTCCTTTGGCAAAATGGATCAAAAGAAGGACTTGACAGGCTCAGAAAAGTCAAAAATAGTGAGATATCTTGCAGAGGGATGCAGCACTCTTAAAATTGCAAAGCTTCTGAAGCGTGATCATCGAACAATCAAGCGTTTCATTCAAAATAGTCAACAGGGTCGCAAGAAGCGTGTGGAAAAACCAAGGCCCAAAGTAACTGCCCATGAACTGAGAAAAGTCAAGCGTGCAGCTGCCAAGATGCCACTTGCCACCAGTTTGGCCATATTTCAGAGCTGCAACATCACTGGAGTGCCCAAAAGCACAAGGTGTGCAATACTCAGAGACATGGCCAAGGTAAGAAAGGCTGAAAGATGACCACCACTGAACAAGACACACAAGCTGAAACATCAAGACTGGGCCAAGAAATATCTCAAGACTGATTTTTCTAAGGTTTTATGGACTGATGAAATGAGAGTGAGTCTGGATGGGCCCGTGGCTGGATTGGTAAAGGGCAGAGAGCTCCAGTCCGACTCAGACGCCAGCAAGGTGGAGGTGGAGTACTGGTTTGGGCTGGTATCATCAAAGATGAGCTTGTGGGGCCTTTTCGGGTTGAGGATGGAGTCAAGCTCAACTCCCAGTCCTACTGCCAGTTTCTGGAAGACACCTTCTTCAAGCAGTGGTACAGGAAGAAGTCTGCATCCTTCAAGAAAAACATGATTTTCATGCAGGACAATTCTCCATCACACGCGTCCAAGTACTCCACAGCGTGGCTGGCAAGAAAGGGTATAAAAGAAGAAAATCTAATGACATGGCCTCCTTGTTCACCTGATCTGAACCCCATTGAGAACCTGTGGTCCATCATCAAATGTGAGATTTACAAGGAGGGAAAACAGTACACCTCTCTGAACAGTGTCTGGGAGGCTGTGGTTGCTGCTGCACGCAATGTTGATGGTGAACAGATCAAAACACTGACAAAATCCATGGATGGCAGGCTTTTGAGTGTCCTTGCAAAGAAAGGTGGCTATATTGGTCACTGATTTGTTTTTGTTTTGTTTTTGAATGTCAGAAATGTATATTTGTGAATGTTGAGATGTTATATTGGTTTCATTGGTAAAAATAAATAATTGAAATGGGTATATATTTGTTTTTTGTTAAGTTGCCTAATAATTATGCACAGTAATAGTCACCTGCACACACAGATATCCCCCTAAAATAGCTATAACTAAAAACAAACTAAAAACTACTTCCAAAACTATTCAGCTTTGATATTAATTAGTTTCTTGGGTTCATTGAGAACATGGTTGTTGTTCAATAATAAAATTAATCCTCAAAAATACAACTTGCCTAATAATTCTGCACTCCCTGTATGTATATATATATATATATATATATATATATATATATATATATATATATATATATATATAAATTTGTGTGTGTATAAAGATATATATATTTATACACCCTGCCATATTTATGGATCACTCCCTGCATGCAAATATAATTATTTAAAACACTGAGGTGACATATGGGTTAGAAATGTTCAAACTGCTGTTACTGGAGTGTTTTTTAATTCCCCAAACTGAGCATTGATCTGAGAAATAACTGCTCACTGACTCCTATATAAAGCTTACAGAGTCTGCCCACTTGAAAACAGTATGTCTATATGTGTACATATGTATTTATGTGTGTATATACTGTATGTATTTATATGTGTATATATGTATTTATGTGTGTATATACTGTATGTATTTATATCACTTGCCCTGTAGATCACCTATCAAATATATCACTTGCCCTGTTCATTACCTAGCATATATATCACTTGCCCTGTAGATCACCTAGCATGTACATCACTTGCCCTGTAGATCACCTAGCGTATATATATTACTTGCGCTGTAGATTACCTAGCATGTACATCACTTGCCCTGTAGATCACCTAGCGTATATATATTACTTGCGCTGTAGATTACCTAGCATATATATCACTTGCCCTGTAGATCACCTAGCATATATATCACTTGCCCGGCTGGGTGAACACGGCTCAAGGTAGGGAGATCTTCAAGGGGGTAGTGTTAGGTTTATTTAAGGGGGGTTTGGGTTAGAGTAGGGATATGTGGGTGGTGGGTTGTAATGTTGGGGGGTGGTATTGTGTTTTTTTTTACAGGCAAAAGAGCTCATTTCTTTGGGGCATGCCCAGCAAAAGCCCTTTTAAGGGCTGGTAAGGTAATAGAGCTGTTAACATTTTTAATTTAGATTAGGGTAGGGAATGTAGGTGTAATTAGCTTAAAATTCTTGTAATTTTTTTTATTTTTTTGTAATTTAGTGTTTTTTTTTTTTTGTAATTTAGTTTAGTTTATTTAATTGTAGGTACTTGTAGTTAATTGATTTAATTTATTTATTGATAGTGTAGTGTTAGGTTTAATTATAACTTAGGTTAGGATTTATTTTACAGGTAATTTTGTAATTATTTTAACTAGGTAGCTATTAAATAGTAAATTACTATTTAATAGCTATTGTACCTAGTTTAAATAAATACAAAGTTGCCTGTAAAATAAATATAAATCCTTAAATAGCTACAATATAATTATTTGTTATATTGTAGCTATATTAGGGTTTATTTTACAGGTAAGTATTTAGCTTTAAATAGGAAGACTTTAGTTAATAATATTTAATTTATTTCATTAGATTAAAATTATATTTAACTTAGGGGGTGTTAGGGTTAGGGTTAGACTTAGCTTTAGGGGTTAATACATTTATTAGAGTAGCGGCGAGGTCCGGTCGGCAGATTAGGGGTTAATAAGTGTAGGTAAGGTAGCGGCGACGTTGGGGGGGGGCCAAATTAGGGGTTAATAAATATTATGTAGGTGTCGGCGATGTTAGGGACAGCAGATTAGGGGTTCATAGGGATAATGTAGGTTGCGGCGGTGTGCGGTCGGCAGATTAGGGGTTAAAAATATTTATTATAGTGGCGGCGATGTGGGGGGACCTCAGTTTAGGGGTACATAGGTAGTTTATGGGTGTTAGTGTACTTTAGAGCACAGTAGTTAAGAGCTTTATAAACCGGCGTTAGCCCATAAAGCTCTTAACTACTGACTTTTTTCTGCGGCTGGAATCTTGTCGGTAGAGGGTGTACTGCTCACTTCAGCCAAGACTCTAAATACCGGCGTTAGGAAGATCCCATTGAAAAGATAGGATACGCAATTGGCGTAAGGGGGATCTGCAGTATGGAAAAGTCGCGGCTGGAAAGTGAGCTTAGACCCTTTCCTGGCTGACTCTAAATACCAGTGGGCGAACAAAAGCAGCGTTAGGAGCCCTTAATGCTGCTTTTGACGGCTACCGCAGAACTCTAAATCTAGGCGAATGTTTCTATATGCATTGTATATATCAACTATTAAAGGGACACTAAACCAACATTTCTTTAACGATCCAGATAGAGAATGCAATTTTAAGCAACTTTCTAAAAAATTTTTAATCTTTATTTAAAAGCAGGAATTTAAAGCTTATTAGCCAGTCCATTTTAGGTTCAGCACACTGGATAGTGCTTGCTTATTGGTGGCTACATTTAGCAAACCAATAAGCAAGCATAACCCAGGTTCTCAACCAAAAATGGGCTGGCTCTTAAGCTTTAAATTCCTGCTTTTTAAATAAAGATAGCAAGAGAACAAAGAAAAAGTGATAATAGGAGTAAATTAGAATCTTGCTTTAAATTACATGCTCTATCTGAGTCATCAAAGAAAAAAATTGGTTTAGTGTCCCTTTAAGCATACAACATTTTTTTTTTAATAGTATTGAAAAAGAGTTAGCTTTTGTATTTATTTGCAGTGCATTGATATACCCAGCTTCAGGCAGGGCGTAAAGGGCACCCGCCTAGGAAACCACACTTTAGGGGGCCCCGCCATGTCAGGGGTGAGCTTATGAGAACGTACAATGTACACCCTGTATTTAATTTATGAAGAGGTTTTTATGGAGGTGTAATATATAGTGTTATTCTTTAAAAAGGCAACAATTAATTTGGGACAGGTGTGGGCCATAAATAGGGAGGGAAATAAGGGCGTTGGTCTCAGCGACCCGCAAATTTATCTTGCCCAGGGCCCCGCAAATGTTAAGGGTAGCCCTGGATATACCCCTTAAAACGACTCTTGAGTAGGTATATTTTTTTGCTTTGGCCACTTAAAGATGGTTATTAATGAGATATTGCAATGATCAAGCAATCACTGTGTGGAACATTGAAGATTCCAAGTTCAGATTCCTGCAGGACGCACTCTTTCTAGCCTCTTTGATGACAAAGGAAAAACTAAAATTATATATATATATATATATATATATATATATATATATATATATATATATATATATATATATATATATATATACTTTTATATGAGAATTGACTACAAATATCCTCAACATAGTACACAGCTTTTTAAAAAATAAATAAATATGTAACCACTCTTTGTATTGCAAAATGCTTTGTAATTGGGGTTTTACAGCCTTACCATATTATTGAATTAACATGTCCCTTTAAACTTTGTCCTACTTAGCTATTAATGGATTCACACCTAAAATAAATGGCAGCAGTAGCCTGTGAGACAATTATAGTTGCACTGTTTGGATTAAAACATTGTGTATAATGCTTATACTTTGCTGACTAAAGTGCAATCTGTTGACTTCCAGCCCACACAGTAACTAGTGACTTTACTGGTTTAATAAAGACAGTAGCTTATTAGACAATTAAGTTATTATATAAGACACAGTGATATGCGACTCACAGATGAATAACTCAGTATTTTGGTGCAGCGTACAAGTACATCTCCACATATATAACATTATTTCCCACCATTTTACTGTCCTATCTCTTTACCTATCTACCCCATAATGCACCACTCCCCTTCATATCTTGCTGTCTGTTTCCAGCACTGACATCTGTATACAGGGATCTTACTGACTGCACCATACAATTGCTAGAATCTGTCTATATAAGTAAAGGAGGCAGATGATGAAACAAGACTACTTGGCAAGCTGGATTTAGATTTCAATGTATGAAAATGTTTGTGGATACAGAATAACACTTTGCATTTTGTTAAAAAAAAAAAAACAAACAGGAAAAAAATACAAAGCCAGATAACACTCCCATTTATCATTCTATGGGGGGGGGGGCAAGGTGATATCCGCTGCTGCATTTCTTGCACACGTTCTTTAGTCAGTCTGAGTTGACTGACATTTGCTTAAAATGAACACTCAAGTCACAAAGGAACACTCAAGTCAAAATGAATGTTTCTTGATTCAGATACAGCGTGTCATTTTAAACAACTTTCCAATTTACTTCCATTAAAAAAATTTGCTCAGTCTTTTTATATTTACACTTTTTGACTCCTACTGAGCATGTGCAAGAATTCAAAGAATATACGTATAGGCATTTGTGATTGGCTAATAGCTGTCACATGATATAGTGATTGGCTGATAGCTGTCACATGATACAGAGGGAGTGGAAATATATATAACTTTGAGATTTGTCATACAAAAATCTACTACTAATTTGAAGTTCAGACTAAGTGCTAATACATTGTCTTTTTATCATGCATTTCTACTGTATTTCCTAGTTTTATTGCGACATGATTTTAGCAGCAAAAGTCCTCTACTGAGCATGGGCAATAACCTGATTGCAGCTAGATTAGATGTCTCCTAGCAACACTTCAAAGGAAAACCTGCTTCTTTTCTTCTTGTAGAGACCTCAGCCCTCGTGTGGGGCTGTGCCATGAAGTAATGTACCCTTCACAAATAAAGTTTAATCCTTTAAAAATAATACATATTACTGTATATTGCAATGATTTCTAGTAAGTATAACCCACTGCTTAGAGCCTTTTCTATTACAACAATGAAACAGGTTGTTTTATATCCGTTTACATGAACATTAAACAACTGGGTACAACTACAATAGCGACTTAAACTTTTATGATTCAGGTCATTTTGAGATATGAAATTTACTTGCTGTTATTGTACTGTTAATTTACAGAATTCATAGATCTCACTGTATTTTTATTATAGTTCTAGCAGCATAAAAGAAACATTGGTAGAAACAATTTCCAGTTTTACCACAATATTTAAAGGGACAGATATTTTTAAATAGAAGCATTTCTAACAAAAATGCTTCTTGTAAAAGTTGTAACAGTTTTTCAGTGGCATACGCACATATGCTGTAAGGGCCCGTGCACCAGTATTCAAGCTCAGAGATCTGGCGGTAATGTGTATTGTGTCTGTGAAGACAATTTAGGTGTTTGAATGCTGGTAAAGGGGTATAGGGCACCCATAGGATATGTGCATATGCTGCTGTAAAACAGTAATAACCTTTGCTGGAAGCATTTTTGCTAATGGAAGTATATTGCAAAAATCTTTCTATTAAAGGGAAACTAAACCCACATTTTTTCTTTTTTTTCATTTATGATTCAGATGCATGCAATTTTAAGTAACTTTCTAGTTTACTCCTATTATCATTTTTTCTTTGGATAGCGCTTGCTTATTGGTGGCTACATTTGGCTAACCAATAAGCAAGCATAACCCAGGTTCTGCTAACGGGACACTAGGTCCACATTTTTTCTTTCATGATTCAGATAGAGCATGCAATTTTCTAATTTGAAGAAAAATTGATAATAGGAGTAAATTAGAAAGTTGCTTAAAATTGTACGCTCTAATTGAGTCACAAAAGAAAACAATTGGGCTTAGTATCGCTTTAAAAATTGAAATGCACTAATACAAGCTTCAAATCTGAGCAGTCTTTCCCTCTATGGCTTCAGATCATTCTATAAATAATCTGAAATGTTCTAACTTCAAACAGACTGTTCATAACTACAGAACCATACAGGTTTTAGCAGGGCGTTTATATGAAGCGTGTACCTTTGACAGTATTAGGTCTCAGGCATTTTCATGGGACGGGTTAGTCTATTTATACATTTTATTATTACTGTGAAGCACAGAACAGCTTCTGTTTTTTTGATGACACATGTCTGAAGTGTATAAATAAAAAAAAACACATATAATTAACAAATACTTAGTTTATGTTTATAAAAGGGACATTAAAGTCAATATTTTATATATGCATCAAATCTACTGGCAATGATCTATATATAACAAATCACAAAACACATTCATTTTGTTTATTCTGCAGGGTTTGCAAATCAAGAACAATTAATTGATACATTCCTTGAAAAGACAATTAAAATCTATGTTCTTGATCTGCTCTGCTGCGGCCAATTAGGAACAGATATGAATGAATGATCTTGTGTTCGGGTCTAGCCAATCACTCTCTAGAATATTGCAGGGTAAGAAAAATACACATGACCAACAAAAGGAAACAAACTACATAATGAATGTGTATTGCAAAGTTGTTTTATTTATTTAAACAATTTATAATCGGGTTAAATTTTGAGTTTAAAGGGACATTAAGCTGCTGACCACAACTACTATATTATGGTAACTACACATCATGTTATTGTTTTTACTCCTGTGTCTGCGGCTTTCTTCAAAGCCATTCTTTATTTTAACCCTTTACTGACTCATGTATTTGCCTAACAGCTTTATGACCAATCATTTCATTCTGCACATTAGCAGGAAGAATCTGTGGCATTGTGATATTTGTTGTAGACACAGACACAGCAACAATTGCCCCCCTCCCATTTCAACACAACAGAATTCACAAGCAAAAGTATCATTTGGTAGTTTGTTTTTCTTTGCGCTCTAAGACAGTGTTTCTCAACCGCAGCCCTCAAGGTGAACACAGGTGAAGTAATCAGCTGATCAGTAACACCTGCTCTCACCCATCAGCTGATTATTTCACCTGTGCACTGGTTCAGCTATAATGAAAAACTGGCCTGTTGGCGGTAATTGAGGACCGCGTTTGAGAAACAATGCTCTAAGACATTCTAAGGACTAGATTTATCATTGGATCCGGCTGCAGACTTGCATGAGCGAACATGCAGCCGAATTTACAGCCCCTTCGCCACCTGTTAGGTGGCCTATTTCAACCCCCCCAGATTTGTATGTCCGGGGAGATTGAGAGCCCATGCTTGCGCACCAGCAAGGGGTGGCATTGCACACTAGCTGTAGTGAGCAATGATAAATGTGGGTATGCGATGCCAGGGAGACAGGGGCGAAGATGTATGCCCCAGTCGCTGCCTGTATCCGAAAACAATACAGGTAGCCCTCAGTTTACGCCAGGGTTAGGTTCCAGAAGGAATGGTTGTAAATCAAAACCGTTGTAAATTGAAACCCAGTTTATAATGTAAGTCAATGGGAAGTGAGGGAGATAAGTTCCAGGCCCCTCTCAAAATTTTCATAAGTAACACCTAATACATTATTTTTAAAACTTTGAAATGAAGACTTTAAATGCTAAACAGCATTATAAACCTAATAAAGTAATCACACAACACAGAATATATAATTAAACTAAGTTAAATGAACAAAAACATTTGCTAAACAGCATTATAAACCTAATAAAATAATCACACAACACAGACTTCACTTGCATTTTTCTGCAAACAGTTCTTTCTATGCATTCCAATCTGGACTGATTTATAGACAGGAAGATCTTGTTCCTTTGAAATCTGCTCGATAGCTCAGGTCTGGTTAAACTGATTAATTTCAGCTTGCTTGGCTTTGCTGCAACACAAGCAGACAGCTCCACCTACTGGCTATTTTAATAAATGCACTGCTTCTCAATGCTTTTCAATAGCAGTCACATGACCGGAAAAAAATGGTTGTTATTCTGAAACGGTGTAAATTGAACCTTTGTAAAACGAGGGCCACCTGTATTCAGTTAAACACATAAAACAAGCAAACGACTTTGGGAAACAGGGAGTTACAGACTTTTCAATGAGATTTTTGCAAGGATTTTCAGATCTTTAAGAAAGCAAGAGAAGTAAGATAAAAGCAGATAATTTGATTAAATATTTGTTATAATTATCTAATATGCTAAAATTCCATTTTCACCTAAGCATAAATGTCAAAATTAAACTTTCACAGTTCAGATCAATGCAATTCAATTTCAGGAGCCTAATCCATTTTTCTTCTATTAGCAAACAGACTTTGTTTTCTTGGTATCCTTTATTAAAAGGCATACCTAGGTAGGTTCAGAAGAAGCAATGCACTACTGGGAGCTAGCTGTGATTGGTGGCCACACCATATGCCTCTTGTCATGGTTTACCGGATACATTCAGCTAGCTCCCAGTTGTGTGTTGCTTTTCTGGAGCTAACTTTAACTATGTATTTAACCCCTTTGCAGGAGTAAAGCATTTTTTATTTATTAACATGTTAACTAAACATAGGAGAAAAAGGAAAATTGTTTTTCAGCAAATCTTAAAGTCCTAAAGAAATATGCTTCAAAAAAAGTGTTCTTTTTTCACAGTTATCATATCACAAATGTGTTTGAAAAGCCTGTGATAAACAGGATATCAAAGTGGTTTCAAACAGATTGAAACTGGTTTGAATTTAAATCCCCCTCCCCCCCAAAAAAAGCCACACTTCACATACACACTTGTTAGCATTTACAATTTCTGATCATTATTTTCCTTAAACACTTTACGGGATAAAATAAATACATGTTGAGTTTATAATGCCCCTTTAAAGGAACTGAGCATAAAAAAGTACATTTGTTCATAACATCATTCATTTTTGCAATACTACTTTACTGTTCAGCTTTCAGACTGTGTGGTTTGTTGTACAGTCATGATGGAAAAGCGCAGTATACTGAATCTGAGACAACACTCAAAGATTCTGAGAAATTTGCCAAGAACTCTGTTTAGACAAGAAACTCCCTTCTCCTGATTAAATCTCCTTTCCCTGTATCCTAAAAGATCAGCATATTCCCTGTCATTCCTCACCCTGTTTGAGTATTTTCTGTAGTCCTCAAACTTTTTATCCCTTGTGACACGTCTTAGGGCTCGAGTAAATCATGCTATGGCAGACAGGGGCGTACATATGTGCCCTTGTCCACCGCAGCTCGCCTCTGGCAGACCGAATTCGGCTGCCGGATTTCAACATTGCTTAAGAACGATATTTTGTGCTTTTGTTCAATGCCGCCTCCTGCACGTGCACAGCCAATCGCGCATGGGCAGGAGATGTCAATCTCCTCGGTCGGACGACCGCCGCTTGATAAATACGGACTGCAGGTTCTCTTGTGAGATAGAAGGGGTGCAGGGGACTATTTGCAGCTTAATCTAAGGTAAGACTTTAAGATGACTAGGGTGTAGACTGTCCCTTTAAGTTACATAACAAATATCAAATTCCTCAGATATAGGAATAAAAAGATCCAGCTCTGTATTGTGCACCTAAACTGAATTGCATAATACAGTTTGTCAAGAAGACAACACTATAATTTATCTGTGAATGTGCAGCACTTCTGTCACAGGATACAGGAATACTTAAATTCCAAGATGGCGGCGCCCAGTGTGAAGATGCTGAATGTCACTAAACTGCACTTTTGAGGGGTTAAAATAAGATAATAGATTTGAAGAGAACAGAAGACACAGGGGTAGTAACATGTTACTATAGTTGTACTCAGCAGTTTAATATTCCTTTAAACCTAGGCTGACCATATTGCCGCTTTAAAAAGGGACACATATGAAAAATACATATGTCAGGGCTGTTTAAAGAAATAGTTTTGTATAAGAACCCTCACATATGTATTTTTCATATGTGTTCCTTCTTAAAGCGGCAATATGGTCAGCCTATTTAAACCAGACATCCTCAAACTTGGCCCTCCAGAGGTTTTGAAACTACATTTCCCATGATGCTCAGCGAGCATATCAGCTGGCTTAGCATCGTGGGAAATGTAGTTCCAAAACCTCTGGAGGGTCAAGTTTGAGGATGTCTGCTTTAAACTATAAGTTGTATTTATGCACCAGGTTCTCTGACTCATCGTCTCTATGACCAGCTGACACCCACAGGTAGGGCTGTGATACACCCTTGAGAGAAAATTAGCAGACTAGAGCTTTCTGTAGCACCACTGAAAAACGCACAGGGCCAGTCTTTAAAGGGACACTAGACTCATGGGCCATGGCATATATCAGCAATAAAACACTGCATTACAAAAGAATGTTCCTGGTTGTCTTTGCTGTTGCCAATTAGGGAGAAGTATAAATGAGTGTGTACTCTAATCTAACCAATCACTGTACATAACCGTAATGGCTAACTTTGGCACCCCTGATGTTTTGGAACTACATTTCCCATGATGTTCAACTAGATTGCAGAGTACCTAAGCGACATGGAAAATGTAGTTCCAAAACACCTTGGCTGCCTATGTTAGCTATCACTGGTATCAAATGTTGTAGGCTTACGTTAAAGAGACACAAACCCTAAAAAAAATCTTTCATAATTCATATAGCACATGCAATTTAAACAACTTTTCAATTTACTTAGTTGTCTTGGTATCCTTTGCTGAAAAGCATACTTAGGTAGGTTGTCAATCTTTTTCCTACCTTTCTTATTGTATTCACCATCCTTATTTCCTTTTTAAATCTTTTGCCCCCTTCATTGTTTGATTCCACCACCCTTTTCTATGCAACATTCTACCACACTCTTGAAAAGCATAATATATGCTTGTTCTTAAAAAAACAAAACACCTTTTTCCAATGTACTTCTATTATCTATTTTTCTTCATTCTCTTGATTTCCTTTGTTTAAAAGCATATCTAAATAGGTTCAGGAGCTGCTGATTGCTGTTTGTAAATAGATGCCTTGAGGGATTGGCTCACCCATTGGCATGGCTATATCTATATATGTTTTTATGCTCATTAAGAATACATTTTGACATTCTCTTTCTTCTTTTTTTGTAAACTGTATTTTTATGTGTGCTATTTACAACTGCAACCTCATCAGAACTATCCAAAAAGAGAAGGTTTTTTGGAAACAACAATGTTTATTATGTACATCTGGTGAAACAGATACAGGGCAATTCAGTCTTCTCCCTACAGTGATTTTTATGAGCTAAGATGTCAACACAGAGGCCCTAATAATCAAAATCTCTCGGCTTAGGTGAGATCTTCTAAAATGATCCTACAGCACAGCAAGATCCCTAGTGAAATATTCAAAAGGAAGATTTTGCTTTACTTTTCCAAGGGTTGTTCCCTGCATTTCTGTATGTGAAGAAGAGACAAGACCAGAGCAATATAGCACTGCATGATATGAGAGGTCTGCTGCATTTGCACTTTGTGCTTTCTATTCCATATCACTTTACACTTCAGATTACATTTTATTACATTTAAACTTTGCACTTTTTATTTTGTATTTTATTTTGTGTACAGCAGTGTATTTAGTGATTTTACAAATTCTTATTATAAAGCTGACTTCCCAGATGCAGAACTCATTGCATTTTCTAAGAAAATGGGAGGAACCTGTAAATCCCAGAAAGATGAGAGATGCCTTCCATAGAAAGTAATCTACCTCTCTGGGATACAAAATTTCACATGGGAGAGAGAAGGTAACTGAAAAACCCCTGGGGCTGATATAAATGCTCTGTTTGCATCAATTCCAAATTAAACTGAAATGTTTGCACTACAATTAACTTGCTTTTGTCTATATTTTAGTATATATATTACTTTTCTGTAAGTTAAAATAAGTGTATTGTGAATTTTAAGCAAACTTCGCCTGCATACAGCTGGTGAGATAAATCAGTGAGACCAGCTTGTTAAAAAGGCTTGGAAAATTTCATAATTGGGCTTGTCTCTCCTTCACATATAGAAATGAGAGAGATCTCACAGTGCTGGAGAGTTTTTTTGAATATTCAGTGAGTTCAGCCTCTTGGGCCGATTTAATAAGATGTGGGCAGACATGATCCGCTATAGCAACAATGCACTACTGGGAGATAGCTTGTGGCTGCACATATATGCCTCTTGTCATTGTCTTGCCTAATGTGTTCAGCTAGCTCCCAGTAACGCATTGCTGCTCCTTTTAACAAAGGAAACCATTACACTGATGCAAATTTGATGATAGAAGTAAATTGGAATGTTGTTTAAGATTGCTTTTTTATTTGAATCGTGAAAGGAAAAAATGTAAGTTTTCTATCTCTTTAAATAACTGTTTTTCACTAGTAAAACATAAACATAGATGTTGCAGAACATACTGGAAATCAAGGATCAAAGGTCTTAGTTTGCAAGATTAAAGAACATAGGTTTGTCAGACCTCTGGATTCTAGGAAGCTTAGTGCTAAAGAGTGTAGGAATTAGTTTTGAGCATTCATAAGTGATTGTTGATAGCAGTGTGATTGTTATCTGTATGTAATTATGTTCAATGATAATCTTTCCTATGTTCAAGGGACAGTAAAGTCAAAATTTAAAAGGATACTAAACCCAAATGTTTTCTTTAATGATTCAGATAGAACATGCAATTTTAATCAACTTTCTAATTCACTACTACTATCCATTTTTATTCATTCTCTTGCTATCTTTATTTAAAAAGTAGGAATTTAAAGTTCAGGAGCCGGCCCATTTTAGGTTCAGTACCCTGGATAGCGCTTGCTTATTGCAGGATACAGTTAGCAAACCAATCAGCAAGCATAACCCAGGTTCTCAACCAAAAATGAGCCGGCTCTTAAAGGATTACTTTCTGTTATAATTTCAGCTAACATATTAAAGTTAATAAACATTAATTAAAACCTACTGACCTATATTTTCTCCAAAACAAAGTTTCATAACGTTCTAAAAGTTATATCTTTTATTCGCCGATGATGTCACGTTATCCTGCCCACTATTTTCAGCACTGCATGTTCAAAATACTTAAACCAATAACTTTGTTTTTAAAGCGCCATTTTGAAACCTAGGTATTGTAAACGGATTGGTACAGAGCAAAGGATACCCACGGAGTGGGTTTGGAAAACAATTAAATTTGCAGACAAGATTTCTGATATACGGTAGAGATATGTTAATGAAATGCTATTGATAAAAAGCGTATTTGGGGTAGTTCGTTAGTAACAGGCATAGAAAATATTTACTTACAGTGGCCCTTTAAGCTTTACATTCCTGCTTTTTAAATAAAGATAGCAAGAGTATGAAGAAAAATTGATAATAGGCGTAAATTTGAAAGTTGCTTAACATTGCATGTTCTATCTGAATTATTAAAGAAAAAAATTGGGTTTAGTGTCCCTTTAACTTTAACAATTTGCTTTGTTCTCTTAGTATTCTTTGTGGAACAGTGCACTTAAAGGGACAGTCAAAATTATAAACTAGGTAGGCTCCTAAGAGCTCAGGAGTGTGCACCTGTCTTTAGGTCTCTATGGCAGCAGTGTTTTGCAATATTATTTGTATCTTTGTTATACAATGTTGCAAAACATTGCTGCCATAGAGTACTAAAGACACGTGCACACCCATGACCTCTTATGAGCCTACCTAGTTTTACTCTTCAATAAAAAATACCAAGGGAACAAAGCAAATTTCATAACAGAAGTAAATTTGAATGTTGTTTAAAATTGCATATTCTATCTGAAACATGAAAGTTTAATTTTGACTTTACTGTCCCTTTAATTTACAACTGTTATTTGGAAGATTAAAAGTGACAGCAGTTTTGAATTCAATTACTGCTACCTAGACTATTTGTATGTTTCGTATCCAAAGACAGATGAGCTCTCAATTGGTATTTATACAGTATTTATTTAACAGTTCTTCTAGCTATACAGCTAGTCTTCCAAAAGGTTTTACCATAGAGTGACTGAAGCTATTACACTCTAAAGACCATTCAATGCTGTAGAATTGCATAATTTACAAGTGCATAATAAAAGACAATGATTTAAAACCTATTCTAAATGTCAAATAAGCAGATTTTTATCTGATAAATTTATTTTTTCTCTCATTTTCCGGCCCTCTGTATCATGTGACATACATAAGCCAATCACAAACTAGTGTATGTATACCCTGTGAGCTTGTGCACATGCTCAGTAGGATTTTGTGTTCCGGAAAGTGTGAATATAAAAAGACTGAAAAATTTGATAATGAAAGTAAATTGGAAAGTGTCTTAAAACTGCTTCTCTATCTGAATCATAAAAGTTTATTTTGACTTGAGTGTCCCTTTATGGAAAAAAACAACAGTTTAATGTTTATTGACTGACCTTATCAGCTATTTTATTCCGACACAAACATGGATTTCTTGTTAGTTTCTAAATCAGTTTTAACATAATATTTTTGCTTAAAAAAAATATTGTAACATTTAGTGTTCTTTTTTTTTTTTGCTATACATGATACAAATGTTTTGAGTTTTACAGAGTGTACAGTTTCAAAAACTGTTTCAGTTTAACTGTGCTATCAAATTTTCCTCTTTTTCTTTGTGTCCTTTGTTTGAAGGGACAGTAAAGTCTAAATGAATATTTTATGGTCTAGATAGAGCATGCAATTTTAAACAATTTTGCAATTTACATCGATCATTTCCTTTTGTTCACTTAGTATCCTTTGATGAAGAGTAAACGCAAATTTGAATTACATTGCTATAAACGTTTCAAACACTGCTGCTATAGAGTGCTATAGACACATGCATTACTTTAACACTTCAACAAATGATATTAAGAGAACAAAGCAAGTTCAATAATAGAAGTCACTTGGAAAGGTGTTTACAATTGCAGGGTCTATGTGACTCATGAAAGTTTAATTTTGATTTTACTGTCCCTTTAATAAGCATTACCAACTGTGCACACAAGTATAACTTCAAGAACTGGACAATAGGTTTGTATTCCTTCTACCCACATCTAAAGAAAAATTAAAAAGAAGAGGCTCATAGAGGTACGGTAGATATTACAAATCTACATTAAACAGACATGATAGTGTACACATAAAATGTACAATTTATTATAAATAAATTCTCCAATTTGCACTTTGTGTGCATCACTGCTCCTAAGTGGCGCCAGGGCACTAACTCCCCTCCATAATACCTGGCCCCCCAACTGTGATTATTCTTTATTTGTACACCACCACCAATTTGCCCATGCCATTAGCAGTTCTGTTTGCACTTTGAAGCTACAGTAGGAGAGGCTTCCCACTGTCAGTAATAGAATTTCCAAGAAGAGGTTGTCCAATAAAACTATCACCATTACTAGTGCAAATGTCATTAGAGGTGATTTTTCATTAAAAAAATAGCGATGTGCTGTGGGCGCCCAGAGCCGCTGAGTTTAGCGAGGAGGCAGCGGAACAGAAAGGGTACGTTTAGCTCCCCTTTATTACAAACTGATGACTGAAAGTCCTGTTTCTTTTATAAGTTTTAGTGTTTATAAAACAATGGGAGCTGCCATGTTGTAACTTAGGTTACCTTCTCTGCTGTGGCCAATTAGGGACAGTTATAAAAAAAGGTCACTTGAGTGTGCAGCCAATGGCTGTGTGAATCATAATAGTGTTCTGCACTTACATTTCTAACAGGAGCTGAAAAGCTCAAAATTTCAGATTTGTATTACAGGAAACGAGGCTAAAATAAATAATGATATTGCAAACTTTTTTTAGATATATACGATTTATCATTTTATGTTACCATCTCAAAGTGTTTAATGTCCCTTTAAAGGGACATAATGGTGCATAAAGTATATGTTTTAATTTGTTAGAACAGTTTTATTATTGCACTGTTGTTTCATATAAATATGTGTTCAACCATTTTGATGCATCAGAGCATGAGTGTGTATGAAGACTCTTTGGGGTAGATTTATCATACCCCGGGTGGACATGATTCGCTATAGCGAATCATGTCTGCCCTGCATTGCTAAATGCCGACAGCATACGCTGTCGGCATTTACCATTGCACAAGCATTTCTGGTGAAATGCTTGTGCAATGCCGCCCTTCACATTCATGGCCAATCGGCCACTAGCAGGGGGTGTCAATCATCCAGATCGTATCTGATTGGGATGATTGCAGTCCGCCACCTCAGAGGTGGCGAACGAGTTAAGGAGCAGCGGTCTTAAGACTGCTTGTTCTTAAATCCGCTGCTTGGTAAATGTACCCCTTGGTCGTGACAAAGTGAGATTGCTGATCCAAAGCCATTTTCTACAATCCCTCACGCAACATGCAAAGCTTTCCAAACTTCTCATGTTGGTGACACACTTTTTAGACCTACATCATTTTGTGACACAGTAAATCAGTTGTACTAGCAAACAGGAGGTTAAACTAACTTGTTTTAAGAGATACGGACACATTCATAAATTATATAATAACAAAATGCATTTACAAGTAACAGTAAGTATGTGCAAGAATTAAAAAAAAGTTTAATACCACCAATAGCTACTTACTATTTTAATGGGATGTATGAGGTTGATGGGATGAACACAGTTTCTGAATATTTGGTGGAATATTAGATAAAGACACTCACATTTCATCATCAAGCATTTTAAAGCTTCCACATTTATCAAGAGCAGGAGCAGCAATGCACTACTGGAAGTTAGCTGCAGAAAAAAAACATTTTGATTTCTGACTTCAGATCAGCGTTTAAGCTGCCGCCCTCAGAGCTCTGCGAGTTGCACTGAGTACTGCCCGCACTGCAAATACACTGCTATCCCACTCACTGACTACACATGCAGTCACGAGCCGATTGAGGAGACTACACATGCAGTCACGAGCCGATTGAGGAGACTACACATGCAGTCACGAGCCGATTGAGGAGACTACACATGCAGTCACGAGCTGATTGAGGAGACTACACATGCAGTCAGGAGCCGATTGAGGAGACTACACATGCAGTCACGAGCCGATTGAGGAGACTACACATGCAGTCACGAGCCGATTGAGGAGACTACACATGCAGTCACAAACAGATTGAGGAGACTACACATGCAGTCACAAACAGATTGAGGAGACTACACATGCAGTCACGAGCCGATTGAGGAGACTACACATGCAGTCACGAGCCGATTGAGGAGACTACACATGCAGTCACAAACAGATTGAGGAGACTACACATGCAGTCACAAACAGATTGAGGAGACTACACATGCAGTCACAAGCTGATTGAGGAGACTACACATGCAGTCACGAGCCGATTGAGGAGACTACACATGCAGTCACGAGCCGATTGAGGAGACTACACATGCAGTCACGAGCCGATTGAGGAGACTACACATGCAGTCACGAGCCGATTGAGGAGACTACACATGCAGTCACGAGCCGATTGCAGTGGCAGGTCAACATTTTTTATGTTGGCCCGGTCGCAGTTGGGAACTCTGCAAGTGTGATGCTAATTGTCTATTCTTTTTTATACCATGCAAATGAAATAGAAAACAGTTGGGCAACTGCTGACAAGAGTTACTCTAGTGAGTTTATGAATAAAGAAAATTCCAGGTACACATCAGAAAATTATATCTTTATCACAGTTGCATCAAATTAAAGCTATTTATTTTGACTTTGAAATTAACAGGACATGTACAACTGATTTATGGGATAGAATCTCACTGGCTGATAAAGAAAACTCCCACAGCTCTACACCCCACACAAACAAGGTGTTTTTTTATTATTACAGGAACATCCATTTTACACAAAAAGAAAGATATTTTATATTCATTTTTTATAAATATATTTCATATCAATATGCTCTCATTTAGACACAACAAAGAAAACGAATTGCTTTAATGTCCCTTTAATTAAAGGAAACCGCATCCACCCCATTTCAGGGAATCACATCAATACCAAAAGACTGCTAACTAATTATGCCATTTAAGGGTTTTATAACTGCATTTACTAAGCTCTTGACCTTCATCTCAAATGCTTTATGGGTTGATAGAATCCTGGGAATGTGTTTATTGTGTTGTGACAGTACAGACATAGAAAGCTGCACCCTCTAGGTTATAAAATGCCTTTCTTGCAAAGGCTTCTGGGGCTCTAAATTTACACTTGTGCTTCTTGACAACCAACCATATAGCGGTAAATTTATTAAGCTGCGTTTGCTGCTTTTCCGGCTATGGGGAACATGTTCTCATAAGCGAGGCTGCTGCCACATATTTAAGGAGCAAAAATAGCTTCTTTTTCCTTTCTGCCACCACAGAAGTGGTGAGATAAATCACCCCTACAATCACTCTTTCAGGGTGATTGACATTCCCTGCTCTATCGCAATTGGTTGTGCCGGAGCGAGGGGGAGGAGCACTGTGCCCAAGAATCCTTTTGTGCAATAATAAATTTTGCTTTGCAAGTGATGATTGCAGGTGGTCAGGTTCACTACTTGCAAGCCTGTCCGCCTGCAGTAATGGTAAATTTACCCTATAGGACAACTTATTTTTTTCCCCTCCTAAATACAAGTGAACCTATCTACCAAAAGAAAATCTATACTGGCAATTTATGGGTATCTGCTTGTTCAATGTGTTATTGTAGCCTGGAAGAAGCACCGCTAACGCTGAAGAGCATTGCTGTGTTATGGAGAGTTCACTCACCCCCATATGGGGAATTTTCAAGACTGTGACTCAGAATTTTCATTAAGAGTCTCATGGTAGATAGTTTAATTCTAAGGGTTAAACCATTGATACACTAATTCCACCTTTTATATTCAAGTTTCAGAATGTAAATATCATGGAAGTAGCTTTCTGAACGAGTTATACTTCTAATATGGCTCCACTGTTATGGTATTTACTAATAGCCTCAACATACTGCTAAATAATGACCTCTTAAATTATCTCTATACATAATGATTGTGCAATGAAAATATAATAATTTCAAGGATCTCAGTGTGAGTTTAATTTACATGTTCCCAAATATCTTGACCTTGGATCTGATAGGGGAACATTACCTATAGAGGTGCAACTGAGCCATGGGGTCTGATCTGAGGTCTGAAGTGGTCATGTGGCATCTAGAGGGGCTATTGTTCCATGGGGTCTGATCTGAGGTCTAATGTAGGCATATAGCTTTAGAGGACTACTAAGCCATGGGGTCTGATCTGAGGTCTAATGTAGGCATATAGCTTTAGAGGACTACTAAGCCATGGGGTCTGATCTGAGGTCTAATGTAGGCATATAGCTTTAGAGGACTACTAAGCCATGGGGTCTGATCTGAGGTCTAATGTAGGCATATAGCGTTAGAGGACTACTGAGCCATGGGGTCTGATCTGTGGGCATATGTCATAGAGAAAAGCTACTGAGCCATGGGGTCTGATATAGAATCCCACACACCCCTGGCTGACGTCAGCGACAGCACTCGGAGCCGTCTCTTACACGCTTCCAATTTTACGGTTCTTTAGGATTAACCTCCAGATTCACCATTTAATATTTGTGATTGTATTATACATATACAGCAGTGTATTAGAACGACTGAAAGGTTCAACTAGGAATTGTCTCCATGATCAGTGGTAAAGCTGAAGCACAGTCTACTGGGTGACTAAGAGGTTCCAGTCCGTTTATACTGCACCTGGAGGTGCGCTTCTAACTGTGAGTTTGACCAATAATTGCTAATACGTTTATACTCAAACTGTACTGGGCTATGGGTGTTGTCTTATATTACCCACAGGAATAGAAGTCTAGTCCGTCACTTTGTCGTCATCACCTGAGGGTCATCTATTCCGCTATCACTTGATGGTCTCTGTTATTTTACAGTGAGCTGGACCACTGATAATAGCTCCAGCCTGCGCCATTTGCACCATAGGGTGCTCCAATTTTGTGAGTACCGCTTCAATTTGCATTGCTCTACCCCTGTGTATACATTACTAGGCCATATTGGCGCCTCTGTGTCTCCTTTCTTTCAGATGAATCATCACCAGGGACTGACCATCCTTTTGATAGAGTGCTGCCTTCTGTTGGACTTTCACTACTAAGGACTTGTTTTTTATGCGGCACATTTGTTTTTACTTTTGTGTTGTTTAGATATTTTATCTCATTCATTTATTGTATTTTGATTTTTATATTTATTATTTTTTGCTATAGGAAGCCCTCCCTATGAGAATAGTGTTGTTGACTCTTCCCTCTTTTTTTCCTAATGTAGGCATATAGCTTTAGAGGACTACTAAGCCATGGGGGTCTGATCTGTGGTCTTATGTGGGCATATGTCCTAGAGAAGAGCTACTGAGCCATGGGGTCTGATGTGGTCATGTGGCATCTAGAGTGGCTACTTATCTGAGGTCTAATGTAGGCATATAGCTTTAGAGGACTACTAAGCCACAGGGTCTGATCTGAAGTCAGCTGTGTGCGTGTGTCCCAGAGAGCGGCTAGTGAGCCATGGGGTCTGATCTGAAGTCTGTTGTGTGCATGAGGCCTAGAGAGGGGCTACTGAGTCACAGAGTCAGATTTGATGTGTGATGTGGGTATGTGGCTTATAGAGAGGCTACTGAGTCACAGGGTCAAATTTGATGTATGATGTGGGGATGTGGCTTATAAAGGGGTTACTGAGTCACAGGGTCTGATGTGGGGATGTGGCTTATAGAGGGGTTACTGAGTCACAGGGTCAGATCTGAGGTCTGATGTGGGGATGTGGCTTATAAAGGGGTTACTAAGTCACAGGGTCTCGTGGGGATGTGGCTTATAGAGGGGTTACTGAGTCACAGGGTCTGATGTGGGGATGTGGCTTATAGAGAGGTTACTGAGTCACAAGGTCTGATGTGGGGATGTGGCTTATAGAGAGGTTACTGAGTCACAGGGTCTGATGTGGGGATGTGGCTTATAAAGGGGTTACTGAGTCACAGGGTCTGATGTGGGGATGTGGCTTATAGAGGGGTTACTGAGTCACAGGGTCTGATGTGGGGATGTGGTTTATAGAGGGGTTACTGAGTCACAGGGTCTGATGTGGGGATGTGGCTTATAGAGGGGTTACTGAGTCACAGGGTCTGATGTGGGGATGTGGCTTATAGAGGGGTTACTGAGTCACAGGGTATGATGTGGAGATGTGGCTTATAGAGGGGTTACTGAGTCACAGGGTCTGATGTGGGGATGTGGCTTATAGAGGGGTTACTGAGTCACAGGGTCTGATGTGGGGATGTGGCTTATAGAGGGGTTACTGAGTCACAGGGTCTGATGTGGGGATGTGGCTTATAGAGAGGTTACTGAGTCACAGGGTATGATGTGGAGATGTGGCTTATAGAGGGGTTACTGAGTCACAGGGTCTCATGTGGGGATGTGGCTTATAGAGGGGTTACTGAGTCACAGGGTCTGATGTGAGGATGTGGCTTTTAGAGGGGTTACTGAGTCACAGGGTCTGATGTGGGGATGTGGCTTATAGAGGGGTTACTGAGTCACAGGGTCTGATATGGGGATGTGGCTTATAGAGGGGTTACTGAGTCACAGGGTCTGATGTGGGGATGTGGCTTATAGAGGGGTTACTGAGTCACAGGGTCTGATGTGGGGATGTGGCTTATAGAGGGGTTACTGAGTCACAGGGTCTGATGTGGGGATGTGGCTTATAGAGGGGTTACTGAGTCACAGGGTATGATGTGGAGATGTGGCTTATAGAGGGGTTACTGAGTCACAGGGTCTCATGTGGGGATGTGGCTTATAGAGGGGTTACTGAGTCACAGGGTCTGATGTGAGGATGTGGCTTTTAGAGGGGTTACTGAGTCACAGGGTCTGATGTGGGGATGTGGCTTATAGAGGGGTTACTGGACAGATAGCTCAGCATGCTAAGGCACTGTGGCTGAGCTCTGTAGCAACCCAAGGGTTGCAGGTTTGATCCCCGGCAAGGTCCACTCAGCCTTTCATCCTTCCGAGGTTGATAAAATGAGCAGCGCCTTGAGACCCTACGGGTGATTAGCCGCGCTTTACAAGTACCCAATACATACATACAATACATACTGAGTCACAGGGTCTGATGTGGCTTATAGAGGGGTTACTGAGTCACAGGGTCTGATGTGGGGATGTGGCTTATCGAGGGGTTACTGAGTCACAGGGTCTGATGTGGGGATGTGGCTTATAGAGGGGTTACTGTGTCACAGGGTCTGATGTGGGGATGTGGCTTATAGAGGGGTTACTGAGTCACAGGGTCTGATGTGGGGATGTGGCTTATAGAGAGGTTACTGCGTCACAGGGTCTGATGTGGGGATGTGGCCTTTAGAGGGGTTACTAAGTCACAGGGTCTGATGTGGGGATGTGGCCTTTAGAGGGGTTACTGAGTCACAGAGAAGGATCTGAGGTGTGATGTGGGCACGTTGCCTATAGAGGGACTACTGAGTGGTCAGGTCTGATCTGATCTCTGATGTATGTGGCATAAAGAGGGGCTACTGAGTCTTGGGATCTGAGCTTATTGGGTCCAACTGGCATCAGTCCTTTCTTCCTGTGCTTCCTTTACCCTGCTCTTTCTTTCCTGATTCTTCTTATTGATGTGCCTCAGGTACAAATCCCCAAATGCAGAATTCCAAAATCCAGAATTATTCTGAATTCCAAACTTTTTTCATAAATATATCAAATTTTTTCAAATAACAATTTTTCCCCACCAGTAAGTCACAATCTTTTCTGCTGTGTCTTTTGTTTATTACCTTAATACCTAAAACGGAAATAAAACTACATTTAGGTTGCATGTACATATTGCTTAAATGACATAACATATTATTGTTTACACTTGTTTTAACATGGTGCGGACAGACATGATCCACTATAGCGAATCATACGGAGCTTGATAAATAGGCCCCTAAGACCCATCCCCTCCCCAAGCTGTCCAATTTTACTGATGCATATATAAATATATTCTGAAATCCAAACTACTCAGAAATCTAAACCAAAGTTTTGTAGTTAATTTCACTTCTATTATAAAAATGACTTCATTTAGAAGCATACCTAGGTAGCTGATGATTGGTTGCTACATAAACATGCGTCTTGTCATTGGCTTATTAGATATATTCAGCTTGGTCCCCAATAGTGCATAGATGCTCTTGAGCTGACATTAAAGGGACAGTCTACACCAGAATTTTTATTGTTTTAAAAGATAGATAATCCCTTTATTACCCATTTCCCAGTTTTGCATAACCAACACAGTTATAATAATATACTTTTAACCTCTGTGATTATCTTGTATCTAAGCCTCTGCAAATTGCCCCTTTTTTCAGTTCTTTTGACAGACTTGCAGTCTAGCCAATCAGTGCCTGCTCCCAGATAATTTCACGTGCACGAGCACAGTGTTATCTATATGAAATACGTGAACTAACACCCTCTGGTGGTGAAAAACTTTAAATGCAATATGAAAAGAGGTGGGCTTCAAGGTCTAAGAAATTAGCATATGAACCTCCTAGGTTAAGCTTTTAACTAAGAATACCAAGAGAACAAAGCAAAATTGGTGATAAAAGTAAATTGGAAAATTGTTTAAAATTACATGCTCTATCTGAATCATGAAAACAGAATTTATGCTTACCTGATAAATTACTTTCTCCAACGGTGTGTCCGGTCCACGGCGTCATCCTT
Source organism: Bombina bombina (assembly GCF_027579735.1). Lineage (NCBI taxonomy): Eukaryota > Metazoa > Chordata > Amphibia > Anura > Bombinatoridae > Bombina > Bombina bombina. The sequence continues at coordinate 96,923,775 of NC_069505.1, read as the reverse complement.
ACTTGTGGGAATATCTCTTCCCCAACAGGAAATGGCAAAGAGTTCCAGCAAAAGCTGTCCATATAGTCCCTCCTAGGCTCCGCCCACCCCAGTCATTCGACCGACGGACAGGAGGAAAAAAACATGAGAAACCATATGGTGCCGTGGTGACTGTAGTTAGAGAAAATAATTCATCAAACCTGATTAAAAAACCAGGGCGGGCCGTGGACCGGACACACCGTTGGAGAAAGTAATTTATCAGGTAAGCATAAATTCTGTTTTCTCCAACATTGGTGTGTCCGGTCCACGGCGTCATCCTTACTTGTGGGAACCAATACCAAAGCTTTAGGACACGGATGAAGGGAGGGAGCAAATCAGGTTACCTAAACAGAAGGCACCACGGCTTGCAAAACCTTTCTCCCAAAAATAGCCTCCGAAGAAGCAAAAGTATCAAATTTGTAAAATTTGGCAAAAGTGTGCAGTGAAGGCCAAGTCGCTGCCTTACATATCTGATCAACAGAAGCCTCGTTCTTGAAGGCCCATGTGGAAGCCACAGCCCTAGTAGAGTGAGCTGTGATTCTTTCAGGAGGCTGCCGTCCGGCAGTCTCGTAAGCCAATCGGATGATGCTTTTAAGCCAAAAGGAAAGAGAGGTAGCAGTCGCTTTTTGACCTCTCCTTTTACCAGAATAGACGACAAACAGAGAAGATGTTTGTCTGAACTCTTTTGTAGCTTCTAAATAGAATTTTAGAGCACGGACTACGTCTAAATTGTGTAACAAACGTTCCCTTCTTTGAAACTGGATTCGGACACAAAGAAGGTACAACTATCTCCTGGTTAATATTTTTGTTGGAAACAACCTTTGGAAGAAAACCAGGCTTAGTACGAAAAACAACCTTATCTGAATGAAACACCAGATAGGGCGGAGAACACTGCAGAGCAGATAACTCAGAAACTCTTCTAGCAGAAGAAATAGCAACCAAAAACAAAACTTTCCAAGATAACAACTTAATATCTATGGAATGTAAAGGTTCAAACGGAACCCCTTGGAGAACTGAAAGAACTAGATTTAAACTCCAGGGAGGAGTCAAAGGTCTGTAAACAGGCTTAATCCTAACCAGAGCCTGAACAAATGCTTGAACATCTCGTTTGTGTAACAAGACAGATAAAGCAGAAATCTGTCCCTTTAGAGAACTCGCTGATAATCCCTTATCCAAACCCTCTTGTAGGAAGGAAAGGATCCTAGGAATCTTAATCTTACTCCATGAGAATCCCTTGGATTCACACCAACAGATATATCTTTTCCATATTTTATGGTAAATATTTCTAGTTACAGGTTTTCTGGCTTGTACCAGAGTATCTATCAGAGAATCCGAAAACCCACGCTTAGATAAAATCAAGCGTTAAATTTCCAAGCCGTCAGCTGGAGAGAGACTAGATTTGGATGTTCGAATGGACCCTGTACCAGAAGATCCTGTCTCAAAGGTAGCTTCCATGGTGGAACCGATGACATATTCACCAGGTCTGCATACCAAGTCCTGCGTGGCAACGCAGGAGCTATCAAGATCACCGAGGCCCTCTCCTGCTTGATCCTGGTTACCAGCCTGGGAATGAGAGGAAACGGTGGAAACACATAGGCTAGGTTGAAGGTCCAAGGCGCTACTAGTGCATCCACTAGAGCCGCCTTGGGATCCCTGGATCTGGACCCGTAGCAAGGAACCTTGAAGTTCTGACGAGACGCCATCAGATCCATGTCTGGAATGCCCCATAATTGAGTTAATTGGGCAAAGATCTCCGGGTGAAGTTCCCACTCCCCCGGATGGAATATCTGACGACTCAGATAATCCGCCTCCCAGTTTTCCACTCCTGGGATGTGGATCGCAGATAGGTGGCAGGAGTGATCCTCCGCCCATTCTATTATTTTGGTCACTTCTCTCATCGCCAGGGAACTCCTTGTTCCCCCCTGATGATTGATATAAGCAACAGTCGTCATGTTGTCTGATTGGAATCTTATAAATCTGGCCTTTGCTAGTTGAGGCCAAGCCCTGAGAGCATTGAATATCGCTCTCAGTTCCAGAATGTTTATCGGGAGAAGAGACTCTTCCCGAGACCATAGTCCCTGAGCTTTCAGGGATTCCCAGACCGCGCCCCAGCCTGCTAGACTGGCGTCGGTCGTGAAGATGACCCACTCTGGTCTGCGGAAGCTCATTCCCTGGGACAAGTTGTCCAGGGTTAGCCACCAACGGAGTGAGTCTCTGGTCTTCTGATCTACTTGAATCACTGGAGACAAGTCTGTATAGTCCCCATTCCACTGTTTCAGCATGCACAGTTGTAATGGTCTTAGATGAATTTGCGCAAAAGGAACTATGTCCATTGCTGCAACCATCAACCCTACCACTTCCATGCACTGAGCTACGGAAGGACGTGGAATAGAATGAAGAACTTGACAAGCGTTTAGAAGCTTTGACTTTCTGACTTCTGTCAGGAAAATCCTCATTTCTAAAGAATCTATTATTGTTCCCAAGAAAGGAACTCTTGTCGACGGAAACAGGGAACTTTTTTCTATGTTCACCTTCCATCCGTGAGATCTGAGAAAGGCCAGAACGATGTCTGTGTGAGCCTTTGCCTTTGAGAGAGACGACGCTTGTATCGGAATGTCGTCCAAGTAAGGTACTACTGCAATGCCCCTTGGTCTTAGGACCGCTAGAAGGGACCCGAGTACCTTTGTGAAAATCCTTGGAGCAGTGGCTAACCCGAATGGGAGCGCCACAAACCGGTAATGTTTGTCCAGAAAGGCGAACCTTAGGAACTGATGATGATCCTTGTGGATAGGAATATGTAGATACGTATCCTTTAGATCCACGGTAGTCATAAATTGACCTTCCTGGATTGTAGGTAGAATCGTTTGAATGGTTTCCATTTTGAACAATGGAACCCTGAGAAATTTGTTTAGGATCTTTAAATCCAGAATTGGTCTGAAAGTTCCCTCTTTTTTGGGAACCACAAACAGATTTGAGTAAAATCCCATTCCCTGTTCCGCCGTTGGAACTGGGTGTATCACTCACATTTTTTTCTTCTACACAATGTAAGAATGCCTGTCTCTTTATTTGGTTTAAGGATAAGTGAGACATGTGGAACCTTCCCCTTGGGGGTAGTTCCTTGAATTCCAGAAGATAATCCTGAGAAACTATTTCTAGTGCCCAGGGATCCTGAACATCTCTTCCCCAAGCCTGAGCAAAGAGAGAGAGTCTGCCCCCTACTAGATCCGGTCCCGGATCGGGGGCTACTCCTTCATGCTGTCTTGTTAGCAGCAGCAGGCTTCTTGGCCTGCTTACCCTTGTTCCAGCCTTGCATGGGTTTCCAGGCTGGTTTGGTTTGTGAAGCATTACCCTCTTGTTTAGAGGATGCGGAGTTGGAGGCCGGTCCGTTCCTGAAATTGCGAAAGGAACGAAAATTAGACTTATTCTTGGCTTTGAAAGGCCTATCTTGCGGGAGGGCGTGGCCCTTTCCCCCAGTGATGTCTGAGATAATCTCTTTCAATTCTGGTCCAAAGAGAGTTTTACCCTTGAAGGGGATATTAAGCAATTTTGTGTTGGAAGATACATCCGCTGACCAAGACTTCAGCCAAAGTGCTCTGCGCGCCACAATTGCAAACCCTGAATTTTTCGCCGCTAATCTAGCTAATTGCAAAGCGGCATCTAAAATAAAAGAATTAGCCAACTTGAGTGCGTGAACCCTGTCCATAACCTCCTCATACGGAGTCTCTCTACTGAGCGACTTTTCTAGTTCCTCAAACCAGAACCACGCTGCTGTAGTGACAGGAACAATGCACGAAATGGGTTGCAGGAGGTAACCTTGCTGTACAAAAATCTTTTTAAGCAAACCCTCCAATTTTTTATCCATAGGATCTTTGAAAGCACAATTATCCTCGATAGGGATAGTAGTACGCTTGTTTAGAGTAGAAACTGCCCCCTCGACCTTAGGGACTGTCTGCCATAAGTCCTTTCTGGGGTCGACCATAGGAAATAATTTCTTAAATATAGGAGGGGGGACAAAAGGTATGCCGGGCTTCTCCCACTCCTTATTCACTATGTCCGCCACCCGCTTGGGTATAGGAAAAGCGTCGGGGTGCACCGGAACCTCTAGGAACTTGTCCATTTTGCATAATTTTTCTGGAATGACCAGGTTGTCACAATCATCCAGAGTAGATAACACCTCCTTAAGCAGTGCGCGGAGATGCTCTAATTTAAATTTAAATGTCACAACATCAGGTTCAGCCTGTTGAGACATTTTTCCTGAATCTGAAATTTCCCCATCTGACAAAACCTCCCTCATGGCCCCTTCAGATTGGTGTGAGGGTATGACAGAGCAATTATCATCAGCGCCCTCCTGCTCTTCAGTGTTTAAAACAGAGCAATCGCGCTTTCTCTGATATGCAGGCATTTTGGATAAAATATTTGCTATGGAGTTATCCATTACTGCCGTCAATTGTTGCATAGTAATAAGCATTGGCATGCTAGAAGTACTAGGGGCCTCCTGCGTGGGCAAAACTGGCATAGACACAGAAGGAGATGATGTAGAACTATGTCTACTCCCTTCATCTGATGAATCATCTTGGGCAACTTTACTATCTGTGGCAGTACTGTCCTTACTTTGTTTGGACGCTATGGCACACTTATCACACAATTTTGAAGGGGGAGACACATTGATCTTCAAACATATAGAACATAGCTTATCTGAAGGAGCAGACATGTTAAACAGGCTTAAACTTGTCAAGAAAGTACAAAAAACGTTTTAAAACAAAACCGTTACTGTCTCTTTAAATTTTAAACAGTGCACACTTTATTACTGAATATGTGAAAAAGTATGAAGAAATTGTTCAAAATTTACCAAATTTTCACCACAGTGTCTTAAAGCATTAAAAGTATTGCACACCAATTTTCAGAGCATTAACCCTTAAAATAAAGAAACCGGAGCCTGTTACAGTTTTAACCCCTCTACAGTCCAAGCTACAGCCTTCACTGCGACTTTACCAAACCCAGGGGGGGAATACGATACCAAAAGAAGCCTTCTAGGAACTTTTCCAACCACTTTCAGATCCACACACATGCATCTGCATGTCTTGCTCTCAAAAGTAACTGCGCAGTAATGGGGCGAAAATGAGGCTCAGCCTACAACTGGGAAGGCCCTTCCTGACTGGAAAGGTGTCTAACTCAGTGCCTGACGTTAAAAAACGGTCCCCAAGCTTATAAGTGTGAATTTCAGACATAAACATGTATAAAATGCTCAAATAAATCAATCGAATTTGCCCCTAAAAGTGTCTACCAGTTTTATAGCCCATATTAAGCCCTTTATTCTGTTTGAGACTAAGAAAATGGCTTACCGGTCCCCATGAGGGGAAAATGACAGCCTTCCAGCATTACACAGTCTTGCTAGAAATATGGCTAGTCATACCTTAAGCAGAAAAGTCTGCAAACTGTTTCCCCCAACTGAAGTTACTTCATCTCAACAGTCCTATGTGGAAACAGCAAACGATTTTAGTTACTGCTGCTAAAATCATCTTCCTCTCACAAACAGAAATCTTCATCTTTTTCTGTTTCAGAGTAAAATAGTACATACCAGCACTATTTTAAAATAACAAACTCTTGATAGTAGAATAAAAAAACTACAACTAAACACCACATACTCTTAACCATCTCCGTGGAGATGTTGCCTGTGCAACGGCAAAGAGAATGACTGGGGTGGGCGGAGCCTAGGAGGGACTATATGGACAGCTTTTGCTGGGACTCTTTGCCATTTCCTGTTGGGGAAGAGATATTCCCGCAAGTAAGGATGACGCCGTGGACCGGACACACCAATGTTGGAGAAAGAGTTTATTTTGGCCTAGACTGTCCCTTTAACTATATGTATAACCCCTTGTATGGGGTAAAATACATTGGAGTCGATTACAATCATTTAGAAAAAACTATTTAATAATTTTTGTACAAAAGTTATTTTTGCAGATAAATAATTTGACTAGTCATATGCAAGCAATAGTGTTATAATAAAATGCTCCAATTTTATGCAAAAATAAACAAATTACTTCAATGTTCCATTGCCTTAGAAATGGTCAATACCACAAGTCTCAGCTTCACATTTGTATCTAATAGGAAAACGATTAAACACATACAAACCACATATTTACATCCACAAATCTTATTGTCACAAATACACAACGTTGTGAGACACTCAGCTCTGTGGTAAGTGAAAAACATAAGTCAACGCTCCAAAGCAATCTTAATTGAACAAGAGTCAACATAACATTTGAAAGACTTATCTTAATATACTCATAATGCTGTGAGCAAAGAAAGATAAATAGAGAGATGGCAGCCAACATGACATAAGATCATACAGACTGAAGGAGTTTATTAGCTTTAACTGCAAACAATTAATTACATAATTAGACATTTCTATTGATAATATGTACATTTTTATTTTTATTTTAGAATTTGTTAAACAGGATTAACTTAGAGGGGCATGAAACCCAAAATCTTTCAAGATTTAAACGATCAAATTTGCTTCATTCTCTTGGTATCTTATGTTGGAGGAGCAGCAATGCACCACTGGGAGCTAGCTGAGAACTACAGGCGAGCTAATGAAAGGGGGAAAAATATATGCAACTACCAATCAGCAGTCAGCTTCCAGTAGTGAACATGCTGCTTCTGACCCTACTTAAGTATAGGTATGCTTTTCAACAAAGGATACCAAGAGAAAACAAATTAGATAATACAAGTAAATTTAGAATTCCATGCTTTATCTATATCATGAAAGTATCATTTTTACATTACTTTCTCTTTAATTCTATTTGTTATGTTTATTTTTTATCCACATAAATAATGTTATATTTAAATGGATAAAGTCACAAGTATTTATTCATTATCTAAAAAGTTTTATTTAAAGAGACATTCAACACTTTAAGATTATAACATAACATGTAGAAAAACAAATTGTATTTTAATTGCTTATTTTGTCTCCTTTTATTTTGTGGGCCTTCCAAGTGACTCATTTATACCTTTTTTCTTTTTTGCTGAGGCCAATTAGGTTACAACATTGCAACACTCATTTCTTTACGCATTCTAAAATGTTACACTTGGTTTTAAACAACTAATTTAATAATTTTGCTTTAAATACAGTACATTATTTTGTCTAACATTTTATAGTGTTTAATGTAGGGCTCAACAAATTTAAAATAAACAAAAATATAAGAGCCAACAGCTTCTGGCCATCCTTTTGATATATATATATATATATATATATATATATATATATAAATGCAAAAAAGAAAGGAAAAGGAGTGGGTGTATCCAGTCCAAAGCAAGTTTATTGTATATAGAACATACAATTCAGTGGTATGCTCCCCTTGAACTGACGCATTTCGCGCATGCGCACATGCACTTCATTTTATATATATATATATATACTTGCACACAGTCCAGGACAAAGAAACAAAGAAAATGAGAAGTGTTTCTAATGCTACTAAGACAACTTTAATGTATCTTCATAAAACCAAAGCACCACAAAGATTCAAACGCGTTTCGCATGATCATACTTCCTTGATGACTCACAAAATACAATACAGTTAGAAATCCCCAAATATTGAATTCCCCAAAATCCAAAATTATTCTGAAACCCAAACTTTTTAATTAATAGTTTGTTTGTTTTTAAATAAAATGATCAAAAAACACTATTTTTCCCACCTGTAAGTCACAATCTTCTCTGCCTATGTTTTTTCCCCTCTAAAATACAAATAGACTTTATTTAAAACAACAAATATTACCTTTCTGATTACAGAACTGTACTATGTAAAGAAAAGTATTGAAAATTATAGAAAACTACTTAAAGGAACATGAAACACAAATTTTTTTCTTTCACTATTCAGATAGAGGATACAATTTTAAACAATTTTCTAATTTACTTCTATTATCTAATTTGTTTCATTCTCTTGGTATCTAACTGAACTCATTTGTGAGCCAATCACAAGCAATATATATATATATATGCCGTTACCAATCAACAGCTAGAACCTAGGTTCTCTGCTGCTCTTGAGCTTGCCTAGATAAACCTTTCAGAAAAGGCTAACAAGAGAAGGAAGCAAATTAAATAATAGAAGTAAATTGGAAATTTGTTTAAAATTGTATTCTCTATCTGAATCATGAACTAAATTTTTTGGGTTTCATGTCCCTTTAACTGGACAAATTTTCATGATATCTTAACAGGTGAAATAATCAGCTATAGGTGAGAGCAGGTTAGTAACTATGGTTACTGATCAGCTGATTATTTTACCTGTGCTCTAGGTAAGATATCATGAAGATCTGGCCTGGCAGGAGTACTTTAGGACTGAAGTTGAGAAACCCTGAGGTTGCGCATGTCATTTTAAACTTTCCAATTGACTCAATTTAGATTTTATTGGGGACTATTTATGTAATATAACTTTAAGTTATTGCAATCATAATGGAACACTGAATTGTAGGCAATAACATTTGCAGGACAGTTTCTCAATGTCTGTTAGAAAGGGGAAAACAATCATCTCATTGGCTGTGCAGAAAAAAAACACAACTTTTTTTGAAGGGGCAGCTGACTAGGTGCCAACATTAAGATTTGAATAATAAAACAAATACATTTCTAGGGCATTGATTAGAATTTAATTTATAGATAGTTACTTTTAAATTTGTCCCTAGTTACCAAAAGGGTCTAAGGATTCTCCATTATAAATAGAGATACTATTGTATTCTTAGTGCTTTGGGGGAAAAATGGACTTTATATAGGGTGACCATATTGCCGCTTTAAAAAGGGACACATGAAAAATACATATGTCAGGGTTTTTATACAAAGCATTTCTTTAAACAGCCACGAAAACAGCCCTGACATATGTATTTTTCATATGTGTCCCTTTTTAAAGGGGCAATATGGTCACCCTAACTTTATAATAGTGTTGAATAGGGTCTCTGGGGAAATAAAATATTTTACTAGATATAGGAGCTATACTAGAATATAATTTATATAGTTACCTTATATATTATTGCAGGCTTTTTCAGCCCAGCTCAGAAGGACCTTATGAGTACAATTGTAACCTTAAAGGGATACTAAACCCAAATTGTTTCTTTTATGTTTAGGATAGAGCCTGCAATTTTAAGCAACTTTTCGATTTACTCCTATTATTAATTTTTCTTTGTTCTCTTGGTATCTTTATTTGAAAAAGTAGGAAAGAACGTTTAGGAGCCGGCCCATTTTAGGTTCAGCACATGGGTAGCGCTTGGTGATTGGTGGCTAAATGTAACCACCAATTAACAAGCGCTATCCAAGGTTCTGTACCAAAAATGTCTCCTAAACTTTCTTTCCTACTATTTCAAATAAAGATACCAAGAGAACAAATACAAATTGATAATAGGAGTAAATTAAAAAGTTCCTTAAAATTGCTGTTCTATCTGAATCATAAAAGAAAAAAACATAATTTATGTAAGAACTTACCTGATAAATTCATTTCTTTCATATTGGCAAGAGTCCATGAGCTAGTGACATATGGCCCATATGTCACTAGCTCATGGACTCTTGCCAATATGAAAGAAATTAAATCCCATATGATATGGGATATACAATCCTACCAGGAGGGGCAAAGTTTCCCAAACCTCAAAATGCCTATAAATACACCCCTCACCACACCCACAATTCAGTTTAACGAATAGCCAAGCAGTGGGGTGATAAAGAAAGGAGTAGAAAGCATCAACAAAGGAAATTTTGAAATAATTGTGCTTTATACAAAAAATCATAACCACCATAAAAAGGGTGGGCCTCATGGACTCTTGCCAATATGAAAGAAATGAATTTATCAGGTAAGTTCTTACATAAATTATATTTTCTTTCATGTAATTGGCAAGAGTCCATGAGCTAGTGACATATGGGATATCGATACCCAAGATGTGGAGTCTTCCACTCAAGAGTCACTAGAGAGGGAGGGAATAAAAATAAAAACAGCCATATTCCGCTGAAAAAATTAATCCACAACCCAAAACAAAAATAAGTTTATTTCATCTTTGAAAGAAAAAAACTTAAATCAAAAGCAGAAGAATCAAACTGAAACAGCTGCCTGAAGAACTTTTCTACCAAAAACTGCTTCCGAAGAAGCAAATACATCAAAACGGTAGAATTTAGTAAATGTATGCAAAGAGGACCAAGTCGCCGCTTTGCAAATCTGATCAACTGAAGCTTCATTCTTAAAAGTCCACGAAGTGGAAACTGATCTATATGAGCTGTAATTCTCTGAGGCGGGGCCTGACCCAACTCCAAATAAGCTTGATGAATCAAAAGTTTCAACCAAGAAGCCAAGGAACTAGCAGAAGCCTTCTGACCTTTCCTAGGACCAGAAAATAAAACAAATAGACTGGAAGTCTTCCTGAAATCTTTAGTAGCTTCCACATAATATTTCAAAGCTCTTACCACATCCAAAGAATGTAAGGATCTCTCCAAAGAATTCTTAGGATTAGGACATAAAGAAGGGACAACAATTTCCCTACTAATGTTGTTAGAATTCACAACCTTAGGTAAAAAAAAAAGAAGTCCGCAAGACTGCCTTATCCTGATGAAAAATCAGAAAAGGAGACTCACAAGAAAGAGCAAATAGCTCAGAAACTCATCTAGCAGAAGAGATAGCCAAAAGGAACAACACTTTCCAAGAAAGTAGTTTAATGTCCAAAGAATGCATAGGCTCAAATGGAAGAGTCTGTAACGCCTTCAGAACCAAATTAAGACTCCAAGGAGGAGAAATTGATTTAATGACAGGCTTAATATGAACTAAAGCCTGTACAAAACAGTGAATATCAGGAAGTATAGCAATCTTTCTGTGAAATAAAACAGAAAGAGCGGAGATTTGTCCTTTCAAGGAACTTGCAGACAAACCCTTATCCAAGCCATCCGGAAGGAACTGTAAAATTCTAGGAATTCTAAAAGAATGCCAGGAGAATTTATGAGAAGAACACCATGAAATGTAAGTCTTCCAAACTCTATAATAAATCTTTCTAGAGACAGATTTACGAGCTTGTAACATAGTATTAATCACTGAGTCAGAGAAACCTCTATGACTTAGAACTAAGCGTTCAATTTCCACACCTTCAAATTTAATGATTTGAGATCCTGATGGAAAAATGTACCTTGAGATAGTAGGTCCGGCCGTAACGGAAGTGGCCAAGGCAGGCAACTGGACATCCGCACCAGATCCGCATACCAAAACCTGTGTGGCCATGCTGGAGCCACCAGCAACACAAAAGACTGTTCCATGATGATTTTGGAGATCACTCTTGGAAGGAGAACTAGAGGCGGGAAGATGTAAGCAGGATGATAACACCAAGGAAGTGTCAGTGCATCCACTGCTTCCGCCTGAACATCCCTGGACCTGGACAGGTATCTGGGAAGTTTCTTGTTTAGATGAGAGGCCATGAGATCTATCTCTGGAAGACCCCACATCTGAACAATCTGAGAAAACACATCTGGATGGAGAGACCACTCCCCTGGATGTAAAGTCTAGCGGCTGAGATAATCCACCTCCCAATTGTCTACACCTGGGATATGCACCGCAGAGATTAGACAGGAGCTGGATTCCGCCCAAGCAAGTATCCAAGATACTTCTTTCATAGCTTGGGGACTGTAAGTCCCACCCTGATGATTGACATAAGCCACAGTTGTGATATTGTCTGTCTGAAAAAAAAACAAATGAACGGTTCTCTCTTTAACAGAGGCCAAAACTGAAGAGCCCTGAGAATTGCACAGAGTTCTAAAATATTTATTGGTAATCTCGCCTCTTGAGATTTCCAAACCCCTTGTGCTGTCAGAGATCCCCAAACAGCTCCCCCAACCTGAAAGACTTGCATCTGTTGAGATCACAGTCCAGGTTGGACGAACAAAAGAGGCCCCTTGAACCAAACGATGGTGATCTATCCACCATGTCAGAGAGTGTCATACATTGGGATTCAAGGATATTAATTGTGATATCTTTGTATAATCCCTGCACAATTGATTCAGCATGCAAAGCTGTAGAGGTCTCATGTGAAAACGAGCAAAGGGGATCGCGTCCGATGCTGCAGTCATGAGACCTAAAACTTCCATGCACATAGCCACTGAAGGGAATGACTGAGACTGAAGGTGCCGGCATGCTGCGACCAATTTTAAATGTCTCTTGTCTGTTAGAGACAGAGTCATGGACACTGAATCTATCTGGAAACCTAAAAAGGTGACCCTTGTCTGAGGAATCAAGAAACTTTTTGGTAAATTGATCCTCCAACCATGTTTCCGAAGAAACAACACTAGTTGATTTGTGTGAGATTCTGCAGTATGTAAAGACTGAGCTAGTACAAAGATATCGTCCAAATAAGGAAACACCGCAATACCCTGTTCTCTGATTACAGATAGTAGCGCACCCAGAACCTTTGAAAAGATTATTGGAGCTGTTGCTAGGCCAAATGGAAGAGCAACAAATTGGTAATGCTTGTCTAGAAAAGAGAATCTCAGAAACTGATAGTGTTCTGGATGAATCGGAATATGAAGGTATGCATCCTGCAAGTCTATTTTGGACATATAATGTCCTTGCTGAACAAAAGGCAGAATAGTCCTTATAGTCACTATCTTGAAAGTTGGTACTCTTACATAATGATTCAAAATTTTCAGATCTAGAACTGGTCTGAACAAATTTTCTTTCTTTGGTACAATGAATAGGTTTGAATAAAACCCCAAACCTTGTTCCTGAGGAGGAACTGGCATGATTACCCCTGAAGACTCCAGATCTGAAACACACTTCAGAAAAGCCTGAGCTTTTACTGGATTTACAGGGATGCGTGAAAAAATCTTCTCACAGGAGGTCTTACTTTGAATCCTATTCGATACCCTTGAGAGACAATGTTCTGAATCCAATGATTTTGGACAGATTTTATCCAAAAATCCTTGAAAAACCTTAATCTGCCCCCTACCAGCTGAGCTGGAATGAGGGCCGCACCTTTATGTGGACTTAGGGGCAGACTTTGGTTTCCTAAATGGCTTGGATTTATTCCAATTTGAGGAAGGCTTCCAACTGGAAGCAGATTCCTTGGGAGGAGGATTGAGTTTTTGTTCCTTATTCTGACGAAAGGAACGAAAACGGTTAGAAGCCTTAGATTTACCCTTAGGTCTTTTATCCTGAGGATTTATTTGTTTACTTTGATTCCATTTTTTAGGTTATCTCTGTGCGCTGGTCATTTTAATTAAAAAAATCCTTTTCTTCCAGTGATAGTTGAAATTATAGAATCCAACTGAGAACCAAATACATTATTACCTTGGAAAGAAAGAGATAGTAATCTAGATTTAGATGTCATATCAGCATTCCAAGATTTAAGCCACAAAGCTCTTCTAGCTAATACAGCTAAAGACATGGATCTAACATCAATTTTGATAATATAAAAAATGGCATCACAAATAAAATGATTAGCATGTTGCAGTAAGCGAGTAATGTTAGATATGTCAGGATCCAATTCTTGTTGCGCTAAATTCTCCAACCAAAAAGTTGAGGCAGCCAAAGAAATAGCCGGTCTGAGAAGATGACCTGAATATAAATAGGCCTTCCTTAGATAGGATTCAAGCTTCCTATCTAAAGGATCCTTAAAGGAAGTACTATCCTCCATAGGAATAGTGGTACGTTTAGCAAGAGTAGAAATAGCCCCATCAACTTTGGGGATTTTTTCCCAAAACTCTATAGATTTTGCTGGTAAAGGATACAATTTTTTAAACCTTGAAGAAGGAATAAAAGAAGTACCTGGCGGACTTCCGGTGGGCGGGCACGGCGAGAGGACGCAGGTTTGCTGAGCTCCGTGTGTCTATGCTCACAAACCTGTGCTTTTTAACGCCTAAAGTGCCCAGAAAACTGTAATCCTTGGCAGGACAACTAAGCGACACCTGCCCGGACAAGACTTAGTGAGGAGCGCCTAGATCCGCTCCCCCGCCGGCAGCCACATAAACAAGTAGTCGGAGTAAGATCGCGGTGGCGATCAGAGAAACCGGACCTCCCGCACCATCAAAATAAGAGGAGGTGAGAAGCCGAATAGGCTGGGGAACACAGATGAGAGCCAAAACCGAGCTCTTAAAAGTCAGACACTGACAAGGCAACTTGCCCTAACAGCCTAAGAACTGCGCAACAAACTGACGGCGGCCATCTTGGATATCGGCCCTATTCAAAAACCGTTAAGAGACACTAGAAACATAACAAACATACTGAACTGCTATTCCTTTTGGGGACTCAGTGGCCTTATTAACCCCCCCTCCTCCCAGGTTTATAACTTTCTACCACACGCCTGGCACAGAGAGAGATCGATCATTTTGCAGGGGAGCCTGCTCAACACAGAGTAGCTGTTAACACAGAGCCAATAATGCTATCAGTCCTGCACAGATAGAACACACGTGGGAGGGAGATAAACCTGCAGTACAATAGTGTCCGACCTGCTGAAGAAGCAGATATCTAAGGAGTTAAACACCTTAACCTGAGACTGACCACCAACATCCCAGGTGTAGATTCTACTCAGGGGACAACAATAGACATGGCACACTAGACCGGAGCCAGTTGTACCCCCCTCCCCATGCACAAACCTCCAGAAGCAGAATAGAAACATACCCTCCTAGTCCTGGAAAAGAAGTTTAATTCTCTTACTAAACTATAATTACAGCAGAACCTTTGCTGTGAGCAGCCTGTATGCAAAAATACTATACTCCATACAATAAAAAGACTGACAACATGGCAGGAAGGCAAAAGCAAACAGAGAGACGCCAGAGAACCCAAACAGAGAACCAAGAACAGGCTCAGTCACTGCCAGAAACATCTATTATCACAACGCAAGACACACATCCTATTGTATCACAGTTGTCTGCGCTCTTCTTGCCTAAAATTGAACAATTGCAGACAGGAATGGATAGCTTGTCCGCAGACCTCAGGGCCTTCTCAACACGCCTAACTGCTGTGGAACAGAAAGCAGCGGAGGGAGAAGAAAGATACAGGGACACAACCTCCTCTATCACCACTCTCCAAAGACAAAACAAATTGCTGCAAGCCAAGGTAGATGACTTGGAGAACCGCTCAAGACGAAACAACCTCAGAATCGTTGGAGTGCCAGAGTCTATCCCCTCGGGGGCCTTAATGAACTTTGTAGAAACTATTCTCCCAGGCATACTCAAACTCCCATCCACGAGCATACCTTGCACTGCAGAAAGAGCACACAGAGTAGGAGCCCCCCAGCAGGAAGGTGTACCTAGACAGATAATGGTGCGCTACTTAAATTTCAGAGACAAAACGCTAATTCTCAGAGCGTACAGACAAAAGACACCTATTGACTTTGAAGGGAGGAAAATCTTCATCTTCCAGGACTATTCTGCAGATGTCTCCAAGAAAAGGAGAGAATTCACGCCTTACTGCAGAGACCTTATAGCTCAAGGTGAATCTATAGCACTCCTGTATCCAGCCAGATTGCGACTTCAAACGCCACAAGGTCCAAAGATATTTGAATCTCCGAAACACCTTCAACTATTTCTAGATCAAGCCAAGAGGCGTACAGATCGACCACGGCAGGTCCAACAAGAAGAAGAAGATGATGCATGAAAGAGGACAAAACCAAACAGGATTTGGAATCTTTTACTCAGGACTATTTAACCTACCAAGGCTGACTGGAGGGACATAATGCACAGAAATTGGTGCTAAACGCTGCATACATATCCTTTTCAAGAATGGGGAGGGGGGGAGGGCTTTTGGGATTTTGTGAAGTTTTGAACGTTGGAAAGTTTACAAGTTTAGTTACTGTTAAAATTTAAATGAACCAGAATCAGCTGATATAAATTAACAACTGTAGACAGAAGTAAAATAATATATATATTTGTTTACATCTACTGTACTAATTTATTGTTTAACCTTGCAGAGACCTGATCAGTAATAATACTACTACAAAACACCTCGATAGCTACAGGTGCTCTCCCCTGGGCAGCGGGCGGTAAGTGAGAAAGACAGAACCACTCTATTTCCCCCTACCACACCCTTACATAACCATAGCACACACCCCTTCAAGCTTCCTCATGAAACTGGTTTCTTGGAACGTTGGGGGCATTACGTCCCCCATCAAAAGAAAAACCATACTAAAATATTTGAGAAACCAACACACAGACATAGCAATCTTGGAAGAAACTCACTTGACTAACGCAGAACATCAGAAGCTAAGACAAGGATGGGTGGGAGAAGTTATCCATACCACGTATGAAGGGAAAAGAGCTAGAGGGGTAGCTATCCTCTTTAGAAAAAATCTAGACTACACTATAGTAAAACAACTGATAGATCCCGAGGGTAGATATGTGTTAACAAAAATCAAACTCAAACATAAACACATTATCATAGGAGGAGTTTATGGCCCACACACTGATAAAAAGGACTTCTGGAGAACTTTCAGTACTATCGTAACAAAGTTTGCTGACTCTCCGATGATTCTAGGGGGAGACTATAATATAGCCCCACAAACCCCAGCAGACAGATACAGGGACCCTAACTCAGCAGCAAGACATAACACGACCTATAAAAATGCAAGGAGAGATTCCCTGATCTTGTCTAAATTTAAACACTCTTTGGCACTGACAGACATATGGCGAGATAAGCACCCAGAAGAAAGAAACTACACTTGCACCACCCCAGCCAAGGACACCCTATCCAGAATAGATCTATTCCTAACAACACACTCCTTGGGACAACAGATCACAAGCACTACAATAGATGTTGCGACCATATCAGATCATGCCCCCATTAGCCTTAAAATTAATCTTATGCCAACTAGAGAGGGACCCCGTAGGTGGTTCTTCCCGACTTACCTGTACGGAGACATAAATTTCAAGAGATTTCTAGAGGGAGAATGGAAAACTTATATGACTCTTAATTCCACACACCGACATAACACCCTACTACTCTGGGAGGCCGGAAAAGCGGTAATGAGGGGTCTTATATCCTCCTACACAATTAGTAGGTCAAAACGTTTGAAACAAAAGAGTGAAAATCAACTCAGAAGGGTGATTAGCGCTAGAAATAAATATTTGAGAAATCCAAACCCAACGACAAAACGACATTACATTGACGCAAAAACACTTAGAGACCTGTCATTACATCAGAACACTGTCAGGGAGATGACAGCAATACAAGCAAACTTTTACAGACATGGAGATAAGACAGGTAAGCTCCTAGCTAGACTCACTAAGTTCGCCAAACCTAACAAGTATATAGGTGCCATCAAGGTGGGAAACGCTATTCACACTACCACACCGCAGATACAAGCTGCCTTCTTGAATTACTACCAATCCCTGTACAAAGAGGAAGCAATAGACAGAACACAAAAAACATCCTTCTGGGAAACCATACGTAACCCCACCATCTCAGAAGAACATCTAACTCTCCTTAATACACCCATTTCAGAGACAGAAATAATGAAGGCCATAAACACCCTGCCCCTTGACAAGACCCCAGGTCCTGATGGACTACCAGGGGAATTTTACAAACTAGTGAAGGAGGAAGTGGTGACAACACTCACCACTCTCTACAATAAAATCATGAAGGGTGAAGAAGAGATCTCTACCCGTTTCACAGAGGCTAACATCTGTGTGATTCCCAAAGAAGGCAGAGATAATTTACTTACTCAATCCTACCGCCCAATATCCCTGCTAAACCAGGATTATAAACTACTAACCAAAATCCTGGCGGATAGACTTGCAGTGGCCCTACCCTCACTGATACACCGGGACCAGACGGGGTTTGTGAAGGGTAGATCCTCGGTGTTAAACATTCGAAAACTCCAATTTATATTGACCCACTTCTGGAACCATACCAGAGAGAGTGGAGACAAAGACATGGAAGCCTGCGCTTTGCTTATAGACGCGGAGAAGGCCTTTGACATGGTCCTCTGGGACCATCTTTTTAACACTCTAGATAAATTTGGTATCAAGGGCCTTTTTGCAACTACGATTAAGTCCCTATACGCGAACCCCCATGCCTCAATCTTGATTAACGGAATTCCCTCGCCCCCCTTCCAATTGGGTAGGGGAACAAGACAGGGTTGTCCACTGTCGCCCCTCCTTTTCGACATTGCCATCGAACCCCTAGCAATCAAGATTAGGGCGGAGTCAGAGGGACTGTGGGTGGGCAAGGTCCAGTGCCATTTGTCTCTCTTTGCAGATGATATGATCCTATACCTACAAAATCCAAAGACAAACATCCCCCACGTCATGCGCATCATACACCAGTTCAGCCAGGTTTCTGGCTACAAAATAAACACCGACAAGTCGGAGCTTGTTTGGCTGCTCCCGGGATCACCCTGCGATGCTCTACCATACAGCTTTAAACAAGTCACCCATTCCTTCAAATACTTAGGAATCAAGCTATCCCGAAATCCTGGGGAATGGTACCGTCTAAACTATCGCCCCCTAGTAAAAGAACTCCAGGAGACATTGCTCAGATGGGGCAAACTACCGGTAGCACTACCGGGTAGGATTGCGCTCGTCAAAATGATCATATTCCCGAAACTCCTATACTTGTTTCAGATGATACCTTACCACATTCATAAAGCAGACATACAATTACTAAACAAAGCAATGCTCTCCTTCATATGGGCAAAAAAAAAACACAAAATAAACTCTTCTAGACTAATGGCAGAGATCGCCTCAGGAGGCTTAGCTGTCCCCAACCTTGATGCATACTGTGAGGCAGCCCAAGTTAAATATGTACTGGACTGGTTGACAGAGAAAGCACACTTCACATTGCCAGAACTTGAAAAACAAGTCATGGCTCCATGGTCCTTGCAGGCGCTCCCACATATGACACCGACACACACACTCAAGATAGTTAAAAATTACCCACTTATATCCCAACCCCTCTCTGCTTGGTGGAAACTATGCAAGAGATCACGTTTCAACCCTACATACACGAAATACCTCTCTTTGAGAGGTAACCCAGGATTCCCCGCAGGAATTGATTCCCCAGTGTTCGCCACATGGGAGACTAGGGGGTTGACCTCTGTGTCCCAATTGATAAATGGGCTAGACATGAAGGTTAGACCCTTTCAAGAACTACAAACCCAATTTGACCTGCCCCGCACACACCACTTTGCATATCTACAAGCGAGACACTACACCCAAGACTTACTAAGACATACAGAACTTACTGACCAAAACTCAGACGTAAATAGACTGCTACATATGACAATGCAAGGTAGTACATCTATCTCCCCAACTTACAGACTACACATGAAACCGACAAACGTAGCCACGATCACACACATCAGTGACACATGGACACGTACCCTAGACACTGAAATTACACCAGACGTGATACAACGCAGCATACAGTATGCAAGAGGAGCAACTCTATCAGCGATTGCTAGAGAATCACACACCAGACTGTTACAAGCAGCATACATACCACCCAAAATCTTCAAAAAATGGAGACCAGAAGCAGAAAGTCACTGCAAAAAATGCAAAGCAGCAGATGCGGACTTGCCGCACTTGCTGTGGAACTGCCCTATGATACGGAAATTTTGGGGCATGATAACATACTGGATAAAATCCACCTTCCACATTGAAGTGATGGTCTCCCCCAGACTGGTAGTATTCCTAGAGATCCCAGCCTCAACACCTAACTCCCTAAAAAAAGTGATTACGAACATTATCCTACAAGCCAGGAAACTCATATTCAAAAATTGGTTGAGCCCAAAGACCCCCACACTACCACAACTTAAAGCAAGCATGCACAAACAGGTTACATACGAAGCGGCAGACGCCCTGAGAGATGTACAGTTGAGAACTAGACCCTTCATGAAAAAATGGGAACCCTACATACACACTTTACAGATTACTGTGCAAACACAGCTTTTATCCCCCCTCAGAAACACTGAAGTCTTACTAGAACAACACCTGAGAGGCAAATGGGGTTTTTTATATGAAGAGAAACATAAGAGATAGGGTAGTGAACATCTGCCCACACATTATAAAGTCTGTCTTTGCGCCGCTGCCCAGGAGAGAGAAAATGACCTAACAATAAAAAAAACTGCAAAGTTCTTAACGTGATTAGTGAAGAGATGAGATTAAGCTCGGCTCTGATTATTACTGTTTTGATTACTATTATCCTAATTTAACTACTATTAAACGTTGTATTATTTGAAAGGGTTGGGTAGGGGAGGAGGGAGGTACGGGAGGAGAAAGAGAGAGGAAAAAAGGAAAAGAGGGATCTACCATGGACTATTGCAGCAAAAAGACCAACCCATAGGACACAGATTGAAACTTTCCTTCTGCTTTGAGAGAAGAGACTCTGGGCGTACCTGCAGAGAGACTGTATGTAAGAGCATCACTAGCAACAAAGTAGACCCAGTATTACAATGTAAACACTAAATTGTAACATGTTTTTGATTTTCCATGTTCTGTGACCTATGGGAGTGATATCTTCACATGGTAACCCTTGTTTGATAAATAAAAGTTTAAAAAAAAAAAAAAAAAAGAAGTACCTGGCTTATTCCATTCCCTAGAAATCATATCAGAAATAGCCTCAGGAATGGGAAAAACCCCTGGGGAAACCACAGGAGGTTTAAAAACAGCATTTAAACGTTTATTAGACTGAACGTCAATAGGACTGGTTACCTCAATATCCAAAGTAATTAACACTTCTTTTAATAAAGAACGCATATACTCTATTTTAAATAAATAAGTAGATTTGTCAGTGTCAATGTCTGAGGAAGGATCTTCTGAATCAGATAGATCCTCATCAGAAGAGGATAAATTATTATGTTGCTGATCATTTGAAATTTCATCAGCTAAATGAGAAGTTTTAAAAGACCTTTTATGTTTATTAGAAGGTGGAAATGCAGACAAAGCCTTCAGAATAGAATCAGAAACAAATTCTTTAAAATTTACAGGTATATCATGTACATTAGAAGTTGAAGGAACTGCAACTGGCAATGTACTATTACTGATGGAAACACTATCTGCATGTAAAAGTTTATCATGACAACTATTACAAATGACATTTGGTGGAATAATTTCTACACTTTTACAACAAATGCACTTAGCTTTGGTAGAACCGATGTCAGGCAGCAATGTTCCAGCAGGCAGGATCAGATTGGGACATCTTGCTCAAAGTAAGAGAAAAAACAACATATAAAGCAAAATTATCTATTTCCTTATAAGACAGTTTCAGGAATGGGAAAAAATGCAAAAGCATAGGCCTCTGATAGAGAAAAAAGCAAGAGGCAAACATCAATGGGGTATTGAAATAATGAAAAAAAGTATGACGCACAACGTAACGTAAACTTTTTTGGCGCCAAAAATAACCGGAAATGACACACTCGCGTCACTAATGACGCCACCGTGTGAAAGGTCTCGGCGTCACGTATGACGCCGGAAATGACGAAGTTGCGTCATAAACGTCTTTTTCCGCGGCAAAATTTTTTTTGCGCCAAGAATGACGCAATAAAGTTTAGCATTTGACGCACCCGCGGGCCCAATACCCGCAATAGCAAGAAGTAGTCAATTGAAAAAAAGACTAAAACCCCAAATAAGAAATACATTTCTTAAAATGTTTAAATTCCCCAAATATGAAACTTACAGTCTGCTGAAGGAAATACATGAACCTGACTCATGGCAAATATAAGTACAATACATATATTTAGAACTTTATATAAATGCATAAAGTGCCAAACCATAGCTGAGGTGTCTTAAGTAATAAAAAACATACTTACCAAAAGACACCCATCCACATATAGCAGATAGCCAAACCAGTACTAAAACAGTTATCAGTAGAGGTAATGGTAAATTGAGAGTATATCGTCGATCTGAAAAGGGAGGTAAGAGATGAATCTCTACGGCCGATAACAGAGAACCTATGAAATAGACGCCCGTATTCAAATAAGTGATACTCCCTTCATGTCCCTCTGACATTTGCTGTACTCTGAGAGGAATCGGGCTTCAACAATGCTGAGAAGCGCATATCAACGTAGAAATCTTAGCACAAACTTACCTCACCACCTCCATAGGAGGCAAAGTTTTTAAACTTAAATTGTGGGTGTGGTGAGGGGTGTATTTATAGGCATTTTGAGGTTTGGGAAACTTTGTCCCTCCTGGTAGGATTGTATATCCCATATGTCACTAGCTCATGGACTCTTGCCAATTACATGAAAGAAAATTGGATTTAGTATTCCGTTAAACGATAATAAATAGAGGACAAAAATAACAAAATGATTGTTTTGATTTGATAGCTAAAAATTCTAATTTGTATTTTATGGGTGCAACCTAAAGACTATGTTTTTCAGTGCCCTGCAGCTTCCTGCTTTAAGGAAAAGGATAATCAGATTGGGGGGGGGGGGCATGCCTAGCACCCCCATGATCTGATCCCATCCTTGAAATCATCATTTAATTTTTCAAGCAAGTGTTTACATCGCAAATTAATTCCGTTGTTAAACATTTGCCCCGGACATAGGGGTTAATAAGCTAATGATCAAATCAGGAGAAGGCATACATGTGCAAGCTTCAATCACTTACTTTACATTCATTGGGAGCAGAAGGGGGTGTTTCAGTAGTGAAACTGACATTTTAAAGGACCAAAATAGCCATTATAGTGTAACATGACCCTGCAACTCTGTGTTTAACTCCCAGCTTTACACTAGGACTTCCACCTTGCCCATATTTTCCTGGACAGTTATGAGTTACACATGTTGCATGTAGGGAGGAACATGAATAGTGCTATAGCAGCGCTATTCATATGCTGTCTGGAGACACAAAGCGTGATCCCCCTGCACGCCCTATTGCATGTGTAACTCATAATTGTCCAGGACAATGTGGCAACCCCAGGTTAAACACATAGTTTAAGTACTGATTGGGAGCTGCATAGAACTACTGATCCCAATCAGAAACTGATGGTATAGTCAATCAGCAGGGGTATTCGCACAGCTGGGTCATGTGACTACTGCTGATGATTGTGTATTGGGATTAATTATTCCCCTATAATTTGCCTTTAAACAGTTTGTAAAAATAAGTGCAATGTATTGTTATACCTGGCTGTCCCTTTAAACATGTTAAATATAAACTGATTCTAAATTCTATAAAAATATTAACTGCGCATATCATGAATTGATATTAAAGTTTGATGGGAATGAATTATCTTGGTATCCATTATTGAGAAGCATATCTAGGTAGGCTCAGAAGCACTACTGGGAGATAACTGGTGATTGGTGGATTCAAACGTATACCTCTTGTCATTGGCTAAACTAGATGTTCAGCTAACTCCCGATAGCGCATTCGCTGTTATGGTGCGAACTTTAACTATATGTTAAATCCCTCTGCAGGGGTTAAACACATAATTTTAGGCAAGTTATAGAGCAATACTAAAATGCTCTACAGTAATTGTCAATATGGTATTAATTAGCTCCTCAAAGAGAAACTCTGTGCGAAAACCCACTTAAAAGACCACAAATTCCCTGTTCCTTATAATTCTTTGTAAGTTTCACCAGATGCTGGGGTGTTATTATTTTCTAATTGTATGTATTGGGTACTTGTAAAGCGCGGCTAATCACCCATAAGGGTCTCAAGGCGCTGCTCATTTTATCGACCTCAAAAGGATGAAAGGCTGAGTGGACCTAACCGGGGATCGAACATGCAACCCTTGGGTTGCTACAGAGCTCAGCCACAGTGCCTTAGCATGCTGAGCTATCTGTCCAGCTATTCAAATATTTATATTGTTTTTTTAAGATTTTGGGCTTTTATTCAAGCAATTTTTCTAATTCAAATGTTAGTTATTCTCATGGACTGTAAAAACTTAGAATAAGCAGCAAAAGAAAACTAAAAACTAATTCTCCTTAACTACCATGCATTGTTTTCACATTTTAATTGTGATAGATAGGAATCTAGGCCCATATCAGTTTAAAACAAGTATATATATATATATATATGTCATCAAATATAAAATACACATATCATATTATTAAAATGTATTTAATTAATGTCATACAACTTCATATTGATTGAAATGCATAAACAAAGTGTCTGGTTAAAATGTTAAATACTCATTATTTACAACAATGTATTCTTGGTTCAAGCAACAGAAATGGTTGTTGTGACATTGTGTTGCCAGGTGGATGGATACAGAGTCATCTGAACAGTTACCATGGCAACCACAAACAATACAACAGCTAAGTTTATACTCCACAAAACAATTTTTTTTTAAAAAATAAGAAAAAATATAAAAGTAACATTATCATTGAAGAGTTCTACATTAACATTGTTTAAGTTAAAAACATTTGCGTAGGTTGACTCTCGGCTCACTGGCTACCATGGGGTCAAAAATACAATGTTAAGAGGATATAAAGAGATGAATTGTCCCTGTGTGCGTTACAAAGATGCAGTAATACAACACCCAGCCACTTGCTCACTGCTGTGTGCCCCACGCCCCTGCTCTGTTAATATTTCATAGCATGCAGGTGTCCTTCTGTTCCCCTGCCAAAGATCCTCTGCCGGAGACATTAAGCAGAGAGGTGTAGGGTTTCTCTGTGTATACCTGACTGAGATGGGAATGTCTGGCAACGGTGCAGTTTATTTAGTAACTACTGAACAGTTTTATATTAATAATATTTATGTGATCAGTGACACAAATATTGTGCAAATGTATGATATTTAATAATTCCATTATCCATTATGATATATGTGTGTGTATGTATATATATATATACACACACACACACACACACATATATATATATATATATATATATATATATATATATATATATATATATATATATATATATATCAACCATAAAATTAAAGTCTTTATTGAACAACTTGTATTAAAAAGTATCCATGGGGCACATCAAGCAGCATCAACAAAAACACATCGTCAGCTTACATGTTTCGGCCCGTGTAAAGTGGCTTTGGAAATTGAGATGAAACATTGACTTTTAAGGTGTATTAATATGTTTGTAATAAAAAGTTCTGTGAGTGCCTTAGATATATTATCTTATATAAATAAGAACTGAGCACCCGGCCATTAGAAATTTGGGAAGCAGTGACTGAATGGAAGGATACATGGTGTGTGTATATTTATGTATGTATGTGTATGGTTAATTTGGGGGTATGTCTGGATGTCCAAAGACACACTTGTCATGGGCAAAGGGTTGTTTCTGTCATGTATTAGGTCACACAGATACGCAGGTAGACATGCTATACGCAAGCCTAGTAGATAACCACATACACACTGCATCGATTTTTCCAAATGTAGCTTTGAAAACATTCAAGTGTCACCTATCCTGCATCATGGTGCTTGGTAGTGGTTTCTAAATTAGACTAAGATTATGCTTGCTGTCAGCATAAAACCTGTGACACTTTATACTTGTTACTTCTCATCTGAACCTCTTTATGTTGAAATACAAATAATCACATTTTATAGTTGATGTTTCTCATGTAGACCCCACTGTTTTGACACTTCAATAGGATACCGTATTATGACCCTATAAAGCAGTTAAGGGATTATGGTAACCATTACAAATAAAAAAATATTTGACCGTCACCATAAGACATTTAAAAAAAATTTAAAAAACATGTAATTAAATATTAATAATGCTGACACTAATGATGCAGCCCCCATATGGGGCTGCAGATCTATATTTTAGAAGTCTTACGGGCCACATATAAATTTATGGCTATTAAACACACAAATAAGATTATATTTCCTAAACGTGTCTAGTAGCAAAGGGCTAGACTTAGGTAACAATGCAGGGTACCTTCTATCTGCTGTTACCCCTCCAGACGTCCATTTTGTTTAGGTAACGTTGCAGCATATGAACAAAGCGAGAAGTGCTAAACCAGGAACAAACAGCAGCTCAGTAGCTTGTTCTATAGCGAGTCACCATCTTGGAGCAGCCTCTTTTAGCCCACTTGTGCTTTTCACAGAGGAGAACTTTCCTGAAGTATATCAGTTTGATTCTACTTGAAACTGATGGGTCAGACCTAAAATACCAGGCAATCCTCATTTGAATTATGAACATGGCAACCCAAGACAGTCATTTTGACATTCTGTGGGCCTCATCAGTGAGGTGCAGCCAAATCCCTCTAAGCACATTTGACAGGGAGTCCACATCTGGTTTCCCTCATCACCTTTAGGGAGACTTCCCTAGTGTTATACTAAACAAATATACAGAGTGAGAAGTGCTCAACCAGGAATGAACAACAGCTCTATAGCTTGTTCTATGGCAGGTCACCACCTAGGAGCAGCCTCTTTAAGCCCATTTGTGCTTTTCACAGAGGAGAACTTTCCTGAAGTATATCACTCTGATCCCACCTAACAAGGTCGGTCCAGCCCTAAAATTCCAGTCAATCTTACTATAAACGAGGAACAAGAAATGATGCAGGGTACGCTCTATCAACTGTTATCCCTCCAGATGTCCACTTTGTTTGGGTAAAGTAGTAGAGTATCCTGTTTCTGCTGTTACCCCTCTAGAGGTCCAATTTATTTGTCCACCCATCAGACATCCCCAAAGCACACATTGTTTTGTTCCACTCTTTCCTGGAGCCACAAAAATATGACACACATTCTTAGTTCTGTTTTTTTCCATGGGGCCACAAAAACTTGTAGAGAGGGCTGCATGTGGCTTATGCAATCCAGTTGGCCATCCCTTGGCTATGTAATATGGGTGGGATCTGAGTGCATTATATCTATTTAACAGCACAGGAACCTCGCCATATATATTTTATAATAATAATTCAATATTTTTTATGGGGTTGAGCCATTTTAGTACACATTTGTGCTGCATTTTAGTAAAAAAAAAATCAGTCATACCTGGAGGAACAGTCACTATTGGTGTTAATGGCAGTGGGCCACATTACATGCTAAAGATAACACCTCCAAATAAAATTGGAAATCACATAGGAATTAGGTGCTATTAATGAATGGAACTCTATATACCATTCATATTTACAACATCTAGTACAAATACACATCCTTTTGTATTTGATTAAGTACTAATGCAGGCCAAAAAAAAAGAATCCTTGGTAGGGCAGATGTGTCACATGGTCTGAAGTTTGATCACCATGTAGTATACATCCCAGTACTGGAGGTTTGTAGGTGGTTGCCCATGCAGGTGATTTGAGAGTGGAGCTAAAACTGGACTAAGATCATAGGTGGGTTGGATATGTTCTTGGTAAAGTTCGGTAGGCTTTGGAAGGAGCCATGACAGTCCCCAGTTTCTCTTTGGAAACCAGGGTATTTAATCTGAGAGGGAAGCTGGACAAACAGTGGGGCCGAGCTCCTAATCCTGAAACATATTGGATGGTTGAGGGCTCTGTGGAACTGCCCTGATTTGGGATTTAAAGCACAAAAGTGTTTACACATGTAAGATAAGGGAGTCACTAAATAGAGGGCACTTCTGGGAGCATTTCAGTTTTTACCACAATGTTCCTAGAAACATAGATTTTGATGGTAGATAAGAACCATGGGCCCAACAAGACTGTCCAAAAATGTTTAAAGGCGTAAACTTTGCTAGTTTGTAAGATAACCTTATGTGTATCCTATTCATCCTTGAAGTCTCACACAGTGTTTGTCTTTACCACCTATTATGGAAGTTTATTCCAAGAATCAACCACCCTTTCTGTGAAGAAGCACTTCCGCAAATTACTCCTGAATCTACTACCCTTCAGCTTAAGATCATGACCCCTTGATCTTGAATTTTTCTTTTTATGAAAATGACTTACAGCTCAGCTTTACTAAGCTCTTTAATATACTTGGACGTTACAATGATAGATATCACCTCTTTCCCTTCTCTCCTCTAAGCTATTCATATTTAGGTAATTGGTCCTTTCCTGGTAAGTTTTGTTTTTTAGACCATGTACCATTTTAGTAGCCCTCTTCTTTGCTTAGATTCAAGTTTGTTTATATTCTTCTGCAGATATGGCCTCTAGAATTGTACCCAATACTCAAAATGAGGCCTTTAACACATTTTATTCTACAATTGTATTCTATGGTCCTGGGAAAACCTTCATTGTTCTACTTTTCATTCTATCTTTTTTTATTTGTGTTATTTTTTAATACCAGCAAGTTCCATATTTTGGAGACCATTTGCTTTCTGCTTTGCTTATTTCAGTCATAAGCCTACAAATGTTCTGTGATTGAGGATCTGTATAAGTCTACAAAAAAAAAAAAAACAACGAAAAAAAGGCCCCATCCCTATTTGCACTTACCAACAACCCTGCCCCCAACTTCTGTTTGAGAACTTGTACGAAGGGTTGCAAAATAGCAAAGTACGACACTTCCAGGACTGTAAGCGCCAAATACTGGCTCTGCTTGCCTATCTGTCTTAGGAAAGTACGACACACCTGGCTGAAGTGAATAAAACACGTCTGATATAAAACGTCACAATCTATTAGACATTATAATAATATCAATATATACTGTGATATATGAAGCAAGAGGATAACAGAACGCAAAGTTCACTCATGTTAATCTCTGTTTCTATTTTTATTACAGTTAGTGCTGAAGGATAATTGCATGTGTATAATGTGTAACTTATGATGATATCGTTTAAAGGGACATAAAACCAAAAAAATGTTATTTCATGATTCAGATAGAGTACATAATTTTTTAACAACTTTCCAATTTACTTCTATTATCAAATGCTCTTGGTTTTCTTGTTATCCTTTTTTGGAAAGCAGGAATGTGCACGTGTCTGCAGCACTATATAGCAGCAGTTTTGCAACAATGTTGTACATTAGCAGGAGCACTAGGTGGCAGCACTATTTCCTGTCTTATAGTGTTTCAGGCATGTGCATGCTACCTATATAGATATATATCTCTTTAACCAAGAATAACATGAGAACGAAGCATGTCTGATAATAGAAGTAAATTAGAACCTTTTTATAAATTGTATTCTCTATCTGAATAATAAAATAAAAGTTTGGAGTTTTATGTCCCTTTAATACTGATGATTTATAGTTATGGTGACCATATTGCCGCTGGTGATACATATGCCAGGGCTGTTTAAAGAAATGTTTTGTATAAGAACCCTGACATATGTATTTTTCATATGTGTCCCTTTGTAAAGCGGCAATATGGTCACTCTATTTATAGTTGAGTTACAATATATATATATATATATATATATATATATATATATATATATATATATATATATATATATATATATATATATATATATATATGTGTGTGTGTGTAAAAAAACAAACTATTACTACAAACCCTACTAATTTCAGCAGGTTAAAGGCTACCAATATATTTAATTGCTTATCATGAAAAAATCCCAAATAAAAGAACTAGAGAAATCTTTTGAGAATGACAAGCTGTAGTTTTGGAGATTACAGATTACAAAACATTAATCTACGCAACAAATGATCCATTAACCTTGGCTCCTAATGTCTGACTGGATGTTATTCTGTGTTTGTGTGATTTTCACGCAGCCTGGAATGATAGCAATGTGACAGACGGCTTTTGTTTGTGCCAAACGTGTTTAACTGTGTGGGTGTGTGACATTATAACAGGTCCCTCCGGTCTCTGTCATATCTGTTGAAAAGAAAAATCTGCACACGCTGCTTCAAGGGACGGGAGTGAAGTCTTAGGCCTGTCACTATATGTCATACCATGTACAGTGGGGGGGGGGGGGGGGCACACTAGGGGCACATATTTAGTTTCTGATTTAGTTTTAACAGTTGTTAAGAAGCAAATTATAATTATTATATTGAGACGAATGGTGAAAAAATATACACATCACTCACAAAGAGACATGGAATCCTGTGACTCTCCTATTTGACAATATGTTTAAAATAAACATCTGACACTGAAATGGATTATAAAGGCCACAGCTCAGTTTATTTACATATAAAACATATAAACATGAACTATAAATACAAATATGCCTCAAGCGGTGCTTGCTCCCCAAAACTCCTCATTTACCCCATCTCTGCTTCCAGCCCACCGGAAGCCACACCTCTCTTGGCCAACCAGGTGGTACACCCCCTTTGAAAAACCAACTCTACCCGGCAAGCACCCCCAAAACGAAGCTGCAACTACCAAAATACAGGGAGGGTGGGTGTTAGCTTCTTCTCACAAGTTGACACCAGTAGAAGAGCGTTTAACTTCTTTCTGCCATCTACCTATTTAAAAGGTAAAGGGATATGAAACAGTCTGTTTATATTGTTGTAATAAAAAAAACAGAATGGCTTATACTTAACAGAAATCATTGAAATATGTATTATTCATCATTTTAAATTGATTGTACTTTCTGTCACAACCCTACAAGGAGGCTGGGCCCTCTGCAGAAAGGTATTTATAGCTTGATATCATAAAAACATGAACTGGTTTTGTATTAACTGAATACTAGATAAACAGGGAGTCAGATTTGCCCATGCTCAGAAGAGGCAAAATGCAATCTTTGTTGTCAATACGTCTGCTCTCTTATCTAACTGCAGGCAGTGGCTAAACTGAGAATTACTAAGTGCTCATTTTGCAATAAATCAAGTAAGTTGTTTACTGTTTTTTTTACACAATATATTTGTGTATATTTTCTTTGAATTAACATATTTGTTTTTACTAAAGGAGCAATATCCCTTTAAAGACCCCCTCTAAGCCCCCTCCTGATCTAACCTGCCCACTATTCCTACTGATTGCTAAGGTGGCACATACCCCTACATCATATCAATTACTCCAGGCCTTCCTTTACGTTCATAAATTAAGTTATTTCAAAATATTTTAAATGAATTTACCTTCATTAAATAAAACAAACTTTTTTCAGGCTTCTTCATCAATACAGCTCTGTGACTCTCCCAAATCTTCCAGCTGTCTTACACTAAAATATTGGACAATCTAGACATGATGGTAGGTAGGGTCACACAATCCCCCCCCCCCCCAAAAAAAAAAGTTCTACCTAAGCTGCCATATTTTTCATAACCGAGCAGTCATTTTTCCCTTTAGTTGCCAGTAACATACAAATAAATCATTTTACCTCTTTGGCTCATGGCAAAACCCATAAACATAAGGGATTTGATCACCTTTACTGCCCCTAATTTGTAATGTGTTGATGAGCAATAGGAGTCCATTTACATTAAGACAAACACCAGAGACTTTTAAGTGCCCAGTATTTTTTTTAAAGATTTTACTGGGCAGCCAGCTAAATACTGGGCTATCAAACGTCCTACAATTTGTAGAACAGTCCTGAATTTTAGAAATAAATCTCACTGTACTTCTTTTTTTATTTTATTAAAAGGACCTTAAACACACCTTGATTTTGTGTACAAATTGTGGTTGGCCCCCACTAGTCAGTAGGCCGAAACCTGCAAATGCTGCAAATCAAATAACTGGTTCAAGCAATTTGCAGTGGTTTTGCTTTTTTGGTCTTTCTAAGGACAAACATTTTTTACATACAAGCAATAGTTTTTTTTATGTCCTTGTCATAACCAATCCACAAAAAGTGTAGTATGAACATTGAATGCAAGACTGTTTATAGTTGTTGTTTTTTTCAGGGGCAAATCCTTTTATACTTATGCTTCACAGGTGTACATCCCTTTATACTTATGCATCACAGGGGTAAGTCCCTTTATAGTTATGCATCACAGGGGTAAGTCCCTTTATAGTTATGCATCACAGGGGTAAGTCCCTTTATACTTATGCATCATAGGGGTAAGTCCCTTTATAGTTATGCATCATAGGGGTAAGTCCCTTTATAGTTATGCATCATAGGGGTAAGTCCCTTTATACTTATGCATCATAGGGGTAAGTCCCTTTATAGTTATGCATCACAGGGGTAAGTCCCTTTATACTTATGCATCATAGGGGTAAGTCCCTTTATAGTTATGCATCACAGGGGTAAGTCCCTTTATACTTATGCATCATAGGGGTAAGTCCCTTTATAGTTATGCATCATAGGGGTAAGTCCCTTTATACTTATGCATCATAGGGGTAAGTCCCTTTATAGTTATGCATCATAGGGGTAAGTCCCTTTATACTTATGCATCATAGGGGTAAGTCCCTTTATACTTATGCATCATAGGGGTAAGTCCCTTTATACTTATGCATCATAGGGGTAAGTCCCTTTATACTTATGCATCATAGGGGTAAGTCCCTTTATAGTTATGCATCATAGGGGTAAGTCCCTTTATACTTATGCATCATAGGGGTAAGTCCCTTTATAGTTATGCATCATAGGGGTAAGTCCCTTTATACTTATGCATCATAGGGGTAAGTCCCTTTATAGTTATGCATCACAGGGGTAAGTCCCTTTATACTTATGCATCATAGGGGTAAGTCCCTTTATAGTTATGCATCACAGGGGTAAGTCCCTTTATACTTATGCATCACAGGGGTAAGTCCCTTTATACTTATGCATCACAGGGGTAAGTCCCTTTATACTTATGCATCACAGGGGTAAGTCCCTTTATACTTATGTGTCACAGGGGTAAGTCCCTTTATACTTATGCATCACAGGGGTAAGTCCCTTTATACTTATGCGTCACAGGGGTAAGTCCCTTTATACTTATGTGTCACAGGGGTAAGTTCCTTTATACTTATGCGTCACAGGGGTAAGTCCCTTTATACTTATGCGTCACAGGGGTAAGTCCCTTTATACTTATGCATCACAGGGGTAAGTCCCTTTATACTTATGCTTCACAGCGGTAAGTCCCTTTATACTTATGCTTCACAGGGGTAAGTCCCTTTATACTTATGCATCACAGGGGTAAGTCCCTTTATACTTATGTGTCACAGAGGTAAGTCCCTTTATACTTATGCATCACAGGGGTAAGTCCCTTTATACTTATGCATCACAGGGGTAAGTCCCTTTATACTTATGCTTCACAGGGGTAAGTCCCTTTATACTTATGCTTCACAGGGGTAAGTCCCTTTATACTTATGCATCACAGGGGTAAGTCCCTTTATACTTATGCATCACAGGGGTAAGTCCCTTTATACTTATGCTTCACAGGGGTAAGTCCCTTTCATAGGGGCATACTTTTCCCCCTCTACAGGCTAGTGGCCTAATTTCATTTGTGAAATAGTTTTTTCCCATATATCCCATATGGCCACCGGATCATTTTTCAAGGACCAGTGCCTTTATTATAAGACAGGTGTGTCTGTGTATGGGCTCCTGAGATCAGTTGCAGCCAGCCTTCCCTACTTTCCCTTCTAACATTCATGTACTCCACGGCTTGGGCATTGGTTTCCCATAGGTTTTGAATGTTTTTGTGGACTCTCACTGCCATTAGAAGGAACATATATTTTATGCTTACCTGATAAATTAATTTCCTTCTTGGCAGTGAGAGTCCACAAACCCACCCTGATCTTGTGTAGTGGCGGCATTCTTGGCACCTCTGTACCCCTTGTGTCTCTCTACATATCCTTATCATCAGCTTGAACTACTAAGAGGGTAGTGAAAGTGGGAGGGATACTGTTTGGGGTGTCTTTGCCTCCTTCTAGTGGCCAGGTGAAGTATTTCCCATAGGTTATGAATGTTTTTGTGGACTCTCACTGCCAAAATGAATTTATCACCATGCACATAGTCCTTAACATTCAAAAAAGCCATAAAAACTGTAAAAAAAAATGCTGCTCTAGAGTGTTGGTTTTCAAGAGGCCAAGGCTGCTGACCTAGATCAATTTAATAGAAAACAGTTTACTGCCGTTGGATTGTCTTAATGCAAAGTATTGGGGAAATCACATAACTAGCTTGACTGGGTTTCTAATGGTATAAAATATTCTAAGACCAAACAAAAATACACACACACAACAACAACAACAAAAACCAACATAGAACATACAAGACACTTTAGATCTCTTCTATTGGAATGGAATAGATGCAAATTGCATACTTTTCCTATGGAAATCCTGGGGTTATCAAATGCTTCCCAGAATAACAAAACTATGATCTGGAATGTTAAACCCACACACAGATTTATTAAACCCCATCCTTGATGTGTCCATACCCCAGTGCTATACCATGATGTCATCAGTGGGCGGAGCTTGGCAGCCATTTCAAAGGGACCAGAAACAATAGTCATTTTAAAATAACTGTTTTACTCTTCCTGCTGCACGATATAGACAAGGTGCAGGAGGACATTTGCTGCTTAATCTAAAGTAAGACTTTAAGATGACTAAGGTGTAGACTAGCCCTTTAAATCTGACTAACAGCATAATGTTTATTTTATGCCACTCTGACTCAGGGGTGACAGGGTGTCACGAGCATGCAATTTTATACAACTTTCCAGTTTATTTATTTTATCTTATTTGCTTCTATCTCTCTATGTGTCCTTTGTTGAAAAGCATACCTAGGTAGGCCCAGAAGCAGCAATGCACTACTGGGAGATAGCTGCTGATTTGTGGCTGCACATATATGCCTCGTGTCATTGGCTTACTTGATGTATTCAGCTAGCTCCCAGTAGAGCGTTGTCATTCCTTCAACAAAGGATATAAAGAGAATGAAGCAAATTCGAAAAATTTGTATACTCTGTCTGAATCCTGAAAGATTATTTTCAACTTTCATCTCCCTTTAAGGACTACAATACATTACAGCAGGACTAGTTCAGCAGTATAATTGGGGTGTGCCATTAACCATTAACCAGCATTACCAATTGCATGGATAGATACAGTTATAATCACTTTTTTGTTTGCAATAATAAAATGCTTGAATTGCACTATTTTGTTCCTCTAACAATAAAACAGTTGAAATAATGTGTGTGAGATAAGTACATGGTGGTTATTGTGTCAGGGGTTTGACGTCTTCATTTGTTTTCTGAACCACCTTGTAAATATATCAGTATATGTATTAGATCACACAGACCATGAATGACAAATGCCTAGGCCTTGTTGTATTGCCCTGTATGCTACGTGTCACATAAATACTTTTTGTGCTGCTCTGTAATGATGTCTGACAAATTTACAATGTTTGCGTCACTGGGTTGCCATGCACATTGAGAATGACTGGATGTGTGTGACAGATTTATATTGTGTTTTTGTTGTGCTCACTTTGTGCATAGAGGGACATGATTCGTGTGTCACAGTATATTTTGTGTCATATTACTGCAAAAACTGAAGGAGGAATAAATTAATGATGTTATTTTATTCTGTTTGTTTGTTTTTTAATAGATGTTCGTACAAGACCCACCAGGTCTGCTGGGTATCTTTAATAATAATAATAATAATAATAATAATAAAAAAGACTGTCAACTCCCAACATTTCCTGGATATCATTCAGGGCTTGGACGCCTAAACCGAGTAATGGAGACGTGGGCGGAGCCTCAAGTGTTCTGTGGGCGGAGCCTCAAGTGTTCTGTGGGCAGAGCCGTGACAATTGAGAAGTGTCATGGCTATTCTATGGGTGGGGTTGGAAAAGCCAAGGGTAAAGTTGGACAATCCATAGGTGGGGTTGTACTGGATATGGGAGGAATGGGACAGGCTGTGGTCTGTGTTGGGGCAGTTCCCAGTTTCACTACCAAACATTTCAGCCCCCAATTTTTGGAACAATTGAGAGCTATACTATTATTTAAAGCACTGCAGCATTTCATGAAGCATTTTTACTTTAGACTTAATTTTTTTTTTATTTCTTGGTATATCCTTGTATTTTGGAATGTAAATTTAAAGGGACTGGAAACCCCAACATTTTCTTTCTTAATTTGGATAAAACAATTTTAAACAACTTACCAATGTATTTCTATTATTAAATTTACTTCATTCTTTGGTTTCTTTTGTTGAAAATCAGAGACATAGGAGCCGGCCCATCTCTGGAGCACTCTATGGCAGCAGTTTGCAAGAGCACTAGAGGGCAGCACTATTTCCTGCCATGTAGTGCTCCAGATGCCTACCTAGATATCTCTTTAACACAGAATAGTATGGGAGTGGAGCAAATTTGATAAAAGAAGTAAATTGGAAACTTTTTAAAAATTGTATGCTCTGTCTGAGTCACAAAAGAAAATGTTGGGTTTCATATCCCTTTAAAATAGCTATACTTAAAGGGATACTAAACCCAAAAAATGTCTTCATGATTCATATAGAGCATGCAATTTTAAGCAAATTTCCCATTTACTCCTATTATCAATTTTTCTTTGTTCTCTTGCTATCTATATTTGAAAAAGAAGGCATCTTAACTAAGGAGCCAGGACATTTTTGGTTCAGAACCTGGACAGCATTTGTTTATTGGTGCTCTCCAATCCGCAAGGACAACCCAGGTTGTGAACCAAAAATGGTCCAGCTTCTAAACTTAAATTCTTGCTTTTTAAATAAAGATAGCAAGAGAATGAAGAACAATTGATAATAGGAGTAAATTAGAAAGTTGCTTAAAATTGCACGCTCTATCTGAACCATGAAAGAAAAAATGTAGGTTCAGTGTCCCTTTAACATTTTTTTCCCCTACTCTGTAAAATTGGTCTCCCAGTGTCTGTGAATTGGCTAAATAAATTGTTCATTGGGACCAACCAGCTTCCCCTCTGGGAGAACACTGGCCCAACCTCCATGTATCAGCCAATGAAAATGTTGAGAGGTTACTCTGTTTATGTCATGTGTTCTCCTCTTTGTACACGCACACGATGCGTATACTACAGCTTACGCTTTATCATATATTATGTAATTTGATCTAATTTAAAAGTGTAATGATATAATAATTGTTACCTTTGTATTAATATGTTTTGTCTCATTTAAGTCATAGGTCTCTATTTATCAAGGTCTGTCGGACCTTATCCGACAGTGCGCATCAGGTCCGACAGACCTTGCTGTATACGGCGAGCAATATCCATTCGGAGCTTGATAAATATGCCCCTTACTCTCTACACCTTTTGTTATGTTGTAATGGGATGCTGTACAAAATGCTAATTGAAAGTCTTGCCATACCGAAAGGAAACATTAATGCAATTAATAATTTTGCAGCTGAATTTCAGGTTTTATAAAGCTGATTTGCAAGACCTAAATGTGCAATAGATCCAGTTTATCTTACTGTGCAACCTTCAGCAACGCATTACTAAAGCATCTAATTGTGAATTATCACTTGCCGCACCCAGGCAGATATCAGGAAGCATTTTTGTATATACTTATGTCAAAATCAGAAAACACATACACCTTTCCTTCTCATACGCATTCCTTACCTCATCCTATTACACAGATATTACAGTTTATCTCTTATTTTCTTCTCATATACAAACAGCATTAAACAACTCTCCCCTCTTCTTATATCTGGGGACACACACACACACATATATATATATATATATATATATATATATACAGTACATATGTATAGACACACACACACACATATATATATATATATATATATATATATATATATATATATATATATATACAGTACATATGTATAGACACACACACACACACATATATATATATATATATATATATATATATATATATATATATATATATATACAGTACATATGTATAGACACACACACACACACACACATATATATATATATATATATATATATATATATATATATATATATATATATATATATACAGTACATATGTATAGACACACACACACACATATATATATATATATATATATATATATATATATATACAGTACATATGTATAGACACACACACACACATATATATATATATATATATATATATACAGTACATATGTATAGACACCCACACACACACACACATATATATATATATATATATATATATATATATATATATATATATATATATATATATATATATACAGTTCATATGTATAGACACACACACACACACACATATATATATATATATATATATATATATATACAGTACATATGTATAGACACACACACACACACATATATATATATATATATATATATATATATATATATATATATATATATACACATACATATGTATAGACGAATGCAAACATAAGGAGGGACAGAGACTGCCAGACTTTTTAATGTTTTGTATTGTAACCTTCCCTATGGGCTTTGCACCCATACTTATCTGGGGTTAAAGGGACATTGTATACTAGATTTTCTTTGCATAAATGTTTTGTAGATTATTAATTTATATAGCCCATCTGAGAATGTGTAACAATATATAGTTTTGCTTAATTTTTAACATTGTGCTGATTTTTCAACTATTAACCAAGCCCCACAATGTCAGATGTATACTGGTATCTACAGACTACTGTTGGTCTAATCTGTCTTTTCATATGCGGGAGGGGTGTCCCAGCCTAACCTCATCAACAGAGCTCAACTTGGAGCTTCTAAGTAAGTTTTAAAAGGTTATATACTGGATTTTTATATCAGTATCTGTGCATATTATTCTTTAAAGTAGTGTCTATTACATGCAGTTATATGACAATTGGTGTATACTATCCCTTTAACTGCATAAGTCACTGTAAGTAAGGCAGAAGTCTGTGAGTGCTAGTGAACACCCAGGGCTGTGAGTTTTGCAGGGTCATAGGATGTGTACCTGGTCCGGTTTGAGAGTGCAGTACAATTCTGTATTTTATATGTGTCTAGGGAAATTACAAATGACCAGTGTCACCCTTGTTTGTATCTCAGTGTGTTTGGTTGAAGGCATTTATAGTGTGGCTGTAGGTTAGGGACCCAGGGAGAAAGAGACCTTGACGTGGTCCTGGGGATATAAACATTTGGCCAAATTCTGTAACAAACCCTTCTAACTGTGTGCTTGTAAGAGAGTGCCAGACTTTTTGTGTTGTGTTAATATATATACAGTATATGTCTATATATATATATATATATAAATATATCTATCTATCTATCTATCTATCTATCTATCTATCTATCTATATATATATATATATATATATATA
The DNA here is from genome assembly GCF_027579735.1 of Bombina bombina. Lineage (NCBI taxonomy): Eukaryota > Metazoa > Chordata > Amphibia > Anura > Bombinatoridae > Bombina > Bombina bombina. The sequence continues at coordinate 96,884,928 of NC_069505.1, read as the reverse complement.
TATATATATATATATATATATATATATATATATCTATATATCTTCCCACCAATAGACAGCGCCTCTTATTGTCAGGGTATGACTCTAGGAGTAACTCAAAACTCCTATATTAATAACCCACATTCTAGATTCTATGATCTACTTCAAGCAATAAAAATAAATCATTAAAATTCACATAATATAATAAACTGTCCAAATACAGAAAACAGGTACAAACATAAAAGGAAATTATTCCTTCAAGAGACATTAGTCCAACACATTCAGCTTTTCCACACATTATAAACCTCAAACAGTTATGAGGTTTGCATAAAAGAGCCCCTCCTAGTACTGTCCAGGAGTAGATAACCGTCTCTTTCTCCACCAGTGACTCTCACATCTGTCTACTCCATTGGTGCCAATGTAAAAAAAACAAAAAACTTTTCAATTATAACCAGTGGTTCTTTACTATCTCCAGCAGTTTGCGGCATATAATAATTGTTGTATCACTCTCCCGGTTAGTCCCACAGTGCCGGCTTGGTGGAGGCCAAGAAGTATCCATGTTGCCAAAGTATAAAGATGTAACACAAAAATATGTGGATTTGCACAGACATTTGTGTGTTGCACTCTTACGATATATATTTGTATATGTATATAAATATATACTGTACATGTATGTCTATAAATATATATAAATACATTTATATATATATATATATATATTTATATGCACACACACCTATATATATATATGTGGGCTCAATGCCAACATTAATATGGCAGCTTTTAATTAATTTTGATGGTTTTTATCCCCCCTTTTTATTATAATTAATAGCTTCTATTTGTTGCACACACACTACATTTAGATTATGCTCACAAGGCTTTTAGTGGTTTTATCTACCACTGGGGCCTTGTGGGACATCGATCACATTATGTGCAATTACAACTTATGCATTATATCATCATTATATGCTATGTATATAATATTTTATATCAATGCCGTTTGTATATTGATTTATTTATGTACAGCGGATAGAAAATGTGTGTATGTATATATATATATATTATATGTGTTTTTATATATATATTTTCTTATGTATGAATGGTTCGTTATATTTTAAGTAGTTAATATATTATTTTTAGTTCAACATGAGTAGCAGGGTTTGATACCATGATATCTTTGTGTTTTTATTCGAATAGAGTTCTGCCAATGTTTTAAAGTACATGTATATTTTTCAGAATAAATAGGTATTTTTTAGGCTATTAATATGAGGTATATTTTACCTAGATCTTTACAGCGAGATGTGTATAAGCAATAGGGTTTTTTAGCTATGAAAATTGTATCCTGCTAGATAGGCACTCCGGTTTAACCTAATGCATTTTTAGGGTTAAAGTGGTGGTGTGGGTGTTACCACTAAGAGTGACCGAATGGTAAAGGATTATAGTTCACTACCATTTGCATACACATATATACACCTTCAGTTTATTAGTTTATCTCTTATATAACCCTCGATATATCCTATTTAATTCTAAAGACGCTATTGTTTTGAATATGCTCAGATGTTCGAGCATTTTTTCGCATGTCATTGGGTGGTTACTCACCAATAGCAGCTCTATTCGGCTAGCGCTATTGATTTGATTATACTCAGAGGCTTGAGCATTTTTGCTCTTATCATTGGATATCCAGCTACCAATGGAAGCTCTATCAGTGGTCACACCTTCACGCATGCGCTGTTCACTTTAGGAGACGCTGAGAATGCGGCAATAAAAGTTCGTGGTTTAAATCATTATGTATATTGCACCTGAGGAAACGGTCAGGAGAGACCGAGAAACGTTGTGCTTTTGTACTTATAATAAAGTCTGTTTGCTTTTACAAGACTTTTGCCACAAACTATTTCTTATTCACTATTCTACCTGATACATTGTATCTATAGCATTATTGGATATTACAGGACGAGCTGGCTCTGTGAAACGGTTGCTGGATACAGGTTTCCTTTGTCATCGCCGCTCTCACATCCAAGAGGATTTCAGAGACTAACCAGTGGGAGTTAGCTGGACGACTCTATAACAGTCCAGAAGGCGGTTGTGACACTTCTCAAGTGTCATACATCTTGTAAGTACGGTCTTACTTGTTTTATTGGCGTGTTCTATACATCTGATTGTTCACTATGGTGGTGCCTTCTTTTTTTATTATTCACTTCTGCAGAGTTTAACATCTTGGGACACCAACAAGAAATTCGAAGAAGCAGCCTGCCATCCGTTCCAGATTCAGGATTTGGATTTTGGACTAGTTGAACTGTCCATTCTTTCATTCCCATCACTTTCCTACAGTGGTGTGGTTTGGTTGAGTTTTTGACTATACTTGTCACTATACCATATATGCATTATTTATCAATTTACCTATAGGTGTTTTACTATTTTTATGCACTATATGTTTATATATATATATTTTTTTATATGTCTTTGGCGCACTGATTTTTATGTATTAGTTTTTTTTTACCTCTATATATATATATATATATATATATATATATATATATATACACACACATATATATAAAAGTGTATATATATATATATATATATATATAAAAGTAAAGAAAAAGTGTTTTAAAAGCTATTGGAAAACTAAACTAAATTTTTTAAATATATGTACTAAAGAGGGTAACGAGGCACATATGGGATGTTTTGATTGCCGCCCTCTAGTAAACTGCTTTATTAACCCTTTAAGAGAGACTCTCTAGCACCAGACATGTACATAAGGTTACCAGTTGTCCTCCACAAAAATACTGGACAATCTCTCATGACTGGGCACGATGGTAGATAGGGTCACACAATGTCCCCAAAAATCTCTACATTAGTCCCCACTCTTGATCCCACTATGCATATTTTTCACAACTGAGCAGTTATTTTACCCTTTGGCTGCCAGTAACACAAGTAAACTTTAGTGATTTACCCCCCCCCCCCTCCCTTTGACTGCTCCACACTTCTTTCAGCCCCATATTTGTAATGCATTGAGGCATAGCAAGCCTGGCAACACTACAAGTAAATCTCTGTTGTTGGCAGCCATTTTGCATGTGTGATCATTGAGGTTCTTTTTAAATGGACATTGATCATACTCTTATTCAGACATCTTCAAACTTGGCCCTCCAGAGGGTTTGGAACTACATTCTCCATGATGCTCAGCAAGCATATCAGCTGGCTGAGCATCATGGGAAATGTAGTTCCAAAATCTCTGGAGGGCCAAGTTTGAGGATGTCTGCTCTAATCCATAAGGGCATGTATTTTATTCCATCACTGACCTTTGCTAACATAGGGGTTGATTACAATCCTGTTTTTCAGTAGATAAAAATGTCTCAACTTATTCAAATTATTGTCATTTTTTTCATTAATCACAATTCACCTGCCATTAATACCCCTCAAACACAAAATAGCCAATTGCTGAAAATGCCACAAATGTTCCTTAATCTTGTGACTTCATAATCCAAAATCCAGGTGTGCAAGAATAATGACAAACAAATGATTTTGTGGGTGTAGTAATTATATCATAGGTTGATGATACTTGTGATTAAGCTCTGTGTCTGACCCCTGTAAACTTTTTCACCACCTTTGTTAGCCCCCCCAAATTAGCTCCCCAAAATATAAAGTTCTAGAACCGCGACTAGTTAAACCCCTAATAAAGTCCTGCTTTGGAGCCACAAGCATTACAGCTCCCATGTAGAACTCATCCAGCAAGAACCTTATGAGAGTTTAGACCACGCCCACTGGCAATTCACATTGCTCCGCCTACTCTGCTCTATCCCAAAACACCCAGGGTAAATTGTACACAATATGCACAAAATATAGTGTGTGATTCTATTTAATCTGCACATTGCACAGATGTCAGTTCACCAAATTAGATGTATTATGTTTTTATTATAATTATATCATTATTCTGTTGCTATAATGCAAACTACAGGGGACTCAGATGCCAACATATGCCAATAAAAATACAAATAAGGCCAACAAAAACCGATTCAAACAGCATGACATCCATATGCCAAGCTCACTCCTCAGGGCAGATTTTAACAATATTATGAAAAAAAGAAAAACAAACACACCATATGGTGCTCACTTTCAATTCATAATGTTGAAACACATGTGGAAGGAACATGACTAAAACATAACTTTTAATTACACTGTTAAACCATAGTATTAAAGTACTGTTACATAAAATCACTTAAAAAGATATAGTACTTGTTGCAGGGAAACCCAAAAATAGATTTAACCAAATCATACGTTTATAAAGTATAACTCTTTAAATAAAAAATAAATTGATATTAATATCAATTGAGTATAAATCATTAGACTGAGAAGCCCATTGTGGCACAGATTTTGAGTTAAAAAAGATCCCTATTATAAAAAGACTGATTGTGTGAAGTCCAAAAACATGTAAATTGATTGGGCTTATCCTGATCTCTCGAGAACTTGGCTTCCATAATTATATTACTAAAAAGATCTAAGGCACATTCATATTTTAGATTTCAAACACAAGTATATCCTCATTTCAATATGCTCATAAGGATTCACTGCAGGCAAATGCCTGACGCGCGTTTTGCCCCTGGCTTTTTCAAAGGCGCAACCCGCCCTAACCACACATGAGCATTTATAACCTTATCAACCAATCAAAATGCTTTTTGTCTGTACACACCCTACTTGGGCGTATTCAATTGCCTCAACCTTCATATTCCATGTAACACGTTCTCCGAACTTTTGTTCAAACAAGTTTTTTTAGATCACACCATACTGTCTAATACAACAATGTGTACAGATAATAACTCATAAGAATGGTGAGAGATAATCAATAGACTACAAATAAACATTATTCTCAATTTCACATCCGTGTGACACATTTATACAGGTTCCTCAATCATACGTATACTATTAGATACGTACAAGAACTGACATAATAGGACCCTGCCCATACAGCATATCCTTATCATTAACTGAAGCTAATTAAAAATTGATCAAAAACCCTCATCCATTCAATGCTCATAAGAGATAATTCCCATAATGAAGGTAACAGTGTCCTATCTGAACAGTACCTATCAAAACATATAAGTTTGTGCTTTATTACTATTACCACATCCTTACAATCTGTAAAGTGGTTCACATTTTAGTTTTCAAATGGTTTAGACACATGACCGTAATCTTAGCATGAAACTCATGATTATGTAAAGCTTCCTTTCGTCATGCTATTGACATGTTTATTAAATCCATGTGTACTTATGAGAATCTTTACAAGCTGATATATTACATTCATAAGGTACAAAACTATAATAAGACCAGGGACGATTCAAGAAATTGTGCTGCCTGTGTTCGAGAATGCAATGACAACCCCCCCCCCCCCTGTAGTAACATTACTGAATATTATATCAACCTACTAGCATGGCTGCTGACCTTACTAAGCCTACCTGATTGCAACCAAAAACAAAACAGTTGTGCAATAAGTGGGAAGGAATTTAGGGAAGAGATTTACTTGAATGTCACCCCTGACTGGTTCTGTGTATTTGTACATGATGAGGTTATGCTGCTGGGAGACTGCAACTTTTCCCACGGAGACACAGGACAGGACAGGTCTGGCTCTGACAGTGACTGACTCAGTGACTGAAGTGATGCCCCTTGTTAAGTGCTGCTTGGGTCCATTGGACCCACTTGGTCCCATGGTTGAGTTGGCCCGGAATAAGACTTACCATTTTCATTCTTTTTAACTCAAAATCGGTGCCACAATGGGCTTCTCAGTCTAATGATTTAAACCCATGGTATTGATATGAATTCATTTTTTAATTAAAGAGTTATAAGCTTATGACTCGGTTAAATATATTTTTGTTTCCCTGCAACAAATACTGTATCTTTTTAAATGATGTTATGTAGGGTTGCACCGATACCGATACCAAGTATTTGCATGGGTACTTGTACTCATGCAAATGCACCGATACTTAAACCGATACCTCCAATTCCTACCCATATGCCATCTTGTGGCGTTTTTAAAACTGTATGTTCCCATTTCAGTTTAAGCTGGAGTGGAGACTTAACTAAAAATTGTTCACTTCTGTTCTGCCAATACAAATTGCTGTTATTTGTATTCTTTTACGTTAGAGCAGTGCTTTAAAAGCTGCTACTTTACAGCTGGAGGCCTCTCATCTTGCACAATTATGCTCAAAACATACTGTACTCTGAGGAACACCCTTAGCCAGGGCTGGACTGGGAATAAAAAGCAGCCCTGGAAAAATATGAAGACCAGCCATATTTTCTGTTGAGTCAGTAGAATACAAATGCCCCATTTTTCTCAAAGGGGATTACTGGGATACTCCTTCCCCAATATTATTTTAAGAATTAAATTATACGACTTTATATTAAGTACAAATGTCAGATTTATCAGTTATATAGGCACCCTACAACCCAATTGCATCCAGTAATCGTCCCTTTAAATTGTAGCTTTCCAGCCCCAGCTGCTGCAGCTGTTATTTATTGTTGTTGTCATTAATATATGTTATTGTAATAATTTTATTTATAAACATATTCTGTGAACTTTGTGACAACAAGCATATAAAACTGTTTTATTATTTCAAAATGTCTTTTAAGATACAGTTCATAATTATAAAGAAGCGATCTTAAATCATTAGTCTGTATTGTGCTTGGTAAACTGTTATGACATAAAAAAAGTATCGGTAATTGGTATCGGTGAGTATTTGAAAAAAAGTATCGGTACTTGTACTCAGTCTTAAAAAAATGGTATCGGTGCAACCCTAATGTTATGTAATAGTACTTTGTTACTATGTTTTAATGTTCTAATTAATAGTTATGTTTTATCCCATGTTGCTTCTACATGTGTTTCAACATTATGAATTGTAAGTGAGTGCCATATGGTGTCTTTGTTTTTCAAGTTTTTATAATATTGTTAACTTTTAAAACACCTGGTACCCACCATACTAATACATGCCTCTGAGTGTAATAAATCGGAGGTATTGAGTGGGTCTTGATTCGTGATAGTTTGTATCTTATTCTAAGTTCATAGTACTTTTCTGCACATATATTCCAGATTTTAACAATGCAGGACAGACTCCCAATACAGTTGGACAAAACTGAAAAAAATAAATAGGATGTATGATAATAAAGTGAGAGCAAAATCAGTAGTTGCCACAAAATGTTTGAAGGTGTTTTACAAAATGACCTTTGCCTAGAGAACGATAAGGACATATCAGATAAGCAATGCAGTGCATTACATTTTTGTTCAACCTTTCTACAATTCCTAATCATGCTATATGAATTAATATGTTTTAAACATTGCCACTTGCAGATTTATTAAAGGGACATTATACACTAAATTTTTCTTTGCAAAAATGTTTTGCAGATGATCCATTTATATAGCCCATCTGGGAGTGTTTTTGTAACAATGTATAGTTTTGCTTATTTTTTTTTAATAACATTGTGTTGATTTTCAGACTCCTAACCAAGCCCCAAAGTATCAGATGTAGACCGAAGTCTATAGATTCCTGCTTGCTCCTGTTTGTGTAATGGGTCTTTTCATATGGATGGGAGAGGGGTGTCTGCTCTTCCTGCTTTCCCAGCCCCTTTGAATGGGTGTTTCAGCCTAACCTCATCAACAGTGCTAAACTTGGAGCTTCTAAGTAAGTTTTTAGAAGGTTTTATACTGGATTTTATCAGTAGCTGTGCATAATCTTGTTTACAGTAGTGTCTATAACATGCAGTTATATGAAAATTGTTGTACACTGTCCTTTTAACATCTTTATTGTTTGACTACAGGTTTTATCCTGACTTATTGTTGTTATGCTTTCTTATTGGATGTAAAATCTGTCACCACAATCAGCTATTGTATTCATTTTATTGAAAAATGATATTGACAAAACTGATTTTTTTGTGCACCAGTTGACTGAGCTAATTACCTTTTTATTCTGTACACAAAATTGATTTTATGATACGCCTTATCTGTTTTCGGTTAGCCAAATTGATTTTGTCTCTTGCCATGCCATAATCTATCACAATATTCATGTCTTGTTAAGAATTTCTACGAGAATTTAATTTGATGGAACATACTATTGATAAACAGTTCTCCATAATAAAAAAACAAGCTATTTTGACTATACTAAACCTTACTGATGCTTACAATAGGTTGTGATATCAGTTAACTTTCATACCAAGACGACTGCTCCTTTAAAAACCCTTTATCAGCCTTGTATAAGGGATCAAGGTTCATAAGGTTTATGGCAACATCAGTAAAGCAAAGAGCATGGAGCGAAATGTTCAGGTTTCCGCCCACTGTTCCTACATGGGGCGTGGGCACTTAACCCTTTACTTTCTAATCCAGACACACACTTTGCATATATGTTTATTGCTCTTGGGCACTGCTAATGTTTGGTCTAATCATTTTCATGTTATTGCTATTTCATGACAATTCTGCAGTTAGGTCACCATTCCTGGACTTGCAATATTTCTTTAAATGTAGTTACCTAAATTTCTTAGGTTCTCACTTATTCAGAACATTCATTATATTTTTTGTTTGCTTTGCCTTTCTCACTTTTGTATTTTTTTTTATTTTGCATTTGCATATCTTATGCCTAAATGCAAAACAAGAAAGTACCAGACCTTAGCATAATATTAAAGGTAGCTCTCCTCCCATACCAAATGCAATTATTACAATATTAAAGGGACAGTCAAGTCCAAAAAAAACCTTTCATGATTCAGATAGGGCAGGGGTCCCCAACCTTTCGGACCTCAGGGACCACTAAACTCACAATTTTGAATCCCGTGGACCACTATAATTTTTTTTAAAAAGGTACAAACCTGTATAATGTGTATAACAGAGAGACAGAAAGTGGGGAAAATAAATTATATTTAAAAGGACCACAAGACTTCCAAGTTACCTCCCCAGTTAGGAATTATTCAAAACTACTTATGATCATGGACAGATATTTGAGTCATAAATTAAGTTTATATCAGAAAGCTCTCAATATGGATGTGAGCTAACCATGACTGATGTTACTGGCAATTACTATAATACTGGAGGGATATGGCTGATCTGCTTGATGACATTACTGGAATTCAGGTGGAATGGCTTTGTGCGCTGGAAAATTATTAGAATTAAAAATAATTAATATTTAATACATAAAAAAAAGAAGATGGAGGGGAGGAAGACAAACAGTGATGTAAGTCCATCTGAAGGAATTAGGAAAGCTACTACAAAGAGACAGGTAAAGGGAAGAAAATAAATGAAATATGAAAAAAAATAAAAAAAATCTTTTTTATATACTTTAATTCCAAAGTCAAGACTATACCAACCTCTGCTGGCTTTAGAATGGAATCATCTTCCTCTGAGCAGCGCGCCGGGAGGGAGGAGTTAAAAATACAATCTAGCTACGCAAGTTGCGCAGTACTACATGGACCACTGGTTGGCGACCGCTGAGATAGGGCATGTAATTTTAAACAACTTTCCAATTTACTTTTATCACCAATTTGCTTTGTTCTCTTGGTATTCTTAGTTGAGAGCTAAACCTAGGAGGTTCATATGCTAATTTCTTAGACTTTGAAGGCCACCTCTAATCTGAATTCATTTTGACAGTTCTTCACCACTAGAGGGCGTTAGTCCATGTGTGTCATATAGATAACATTGAGCTCATGCATGTGGAATTACCTAGGAGTGAGCACTGATTGGCTAAAATGCAAGTCTTTCAAAAGAAGTGAAATAAGGGGGCAGTCTTAGATACAAGGTAATTACAGAGGTAAAACGTGTATTATTATAACTCTGTTGGTTATGCAAAACTGGGGAATGGGTAATTAAGGTATTATCTATCTTTCAAAACAACAAAAATTCTGGTGTTGACTGTCCCTTTAAGCAAAATCCCCTGGGAATAAGGACTCTTATAGGAACATAAAAAAACAAAACGGAGGGTTGTTTGAACAGACCTTTGTGTTAAAGGGACTTAAAAGCTCAAAAAGAAAATAATGCCAAAAACACATGAAAAAAACTAACTAAAAGCTATATGGCAAAAGTGTTCACAACAATATTATACATATAGAGCATAGGACAAGACCACAACTCATTAGGCTACCTAGGTATGCGCTTATGCAGAGAGAGGAGCTACACTTAAAGGGACACTGAACCCAATTTTTTTCTTTTGTGATTCAGATAGAGCATGCAATTTTAAGCAACGTTCTCATTTACTCCTTTTATCAAATTTTCTTTATTCTCTTGCTATCTTTATTTAAAAAAAAAAAAAGCCATCTAAGCTTTTTTTGGTTCAGGACCCTGAACAGCGTTTGTTTATTAGTCGGTTAAATTTATCCACCAATTAGCAAGAACAACCCAGGTTGTTCACCAAAAATGGGTCGGCATCTAAACTTACATTCTTGCTTTTCAAATACAGATACCAAGAGAATGAAGACAATTTTATAATGAGAGTAAATTAGAAAGTTGCTTAAAATTGCATGCTCTATCTGAATCACGAAAGAAACATTTTGGGTTCAGTGTCCCTTTAACAAAGTATACTAAGAGAAAGAGGTACATTTGACAATACAAGTAAATTGAAAACACAAGTTGTAAAACTACACGATTATGAACCTTCATATCTGGGAAGAATTTTGCAATGAAAACTACAGCATATTGTTTTATGTTTTTTTCTTTTCACTGATTTCCCTGTCCCCCAGAACTAAAGAACCCATGCTAACCAATCACAAACTAATAAGCAGATATAACATGAACTCTGTTTGTACTTGTGCAGGGACCGGGGTAGCCTGTCCTCCTCTAATCCCTTAAGGTGGTTTAGAATTAGAATCAATTCATCTTAGTTACTTGGTAATAATTGATTTAACAGATATTTAAACAGACATACATATATTGATTTCTATTCTCCATCTAATGGCCAAATACAAATATTTATTTATGTATTTATAATAATATTCACACCTAAACTATCTAGTATGCCCATTGCTATAGCAACAAATGATTTTCCTATCATGATTGTTGATACAAAACTGAGAATGCACCTTTTAATAACAAATGACTTCAAAAAAGCTTAGGGGGGATTGGGTGGTAAACAAAAACTCACATAAATTGCCTAAAAGTATTAACGCAAGCCACCTTGGGAGAAAGTGGAACAAGCACAATTTACAGATGTATTTTACAGCAAAAGGAAGCAAAATAAAGAATGAATTTATACTGCAAATATTTCACTTGTAAAAATGAAACATTTTATTAACATTTTAATGTCAAGATTTATTGTCCTTTAAACTTATACACGGTATCTTAATAGTTAATTTTTAATGAGATAGTTTCTCAAACTTTCTAAGGAGTGAAATTGCTTAGAAACCAATCAACAAAAATCTCCTTGCTACCATATAATGTTTTTGCATAGATATATGAGGCAATAAATATTCCAAAACCTCCCAACATTTGCTGGATGATTTTAATTATGTAGGGACAGAGTCACACACATAGAGTTATAGAGTTATAGATGTTCTGTGGGCATGTTTCAGTCAGTCTCTTAAACCTGTAACACGGAGGGGCTGTAGGCAGGAAGAAGACCATACCGCCCAACCTGTGACAATTCCTCCGGGGTAACATTCCAAGTCAAAGTTAAAAGGTTAAGACATAATATAGCACAACTCAAAAATGACTATGCATCCTTACCCAGACCTCTTTATTTGACAGCAGGCTCAACATCTGTATTGAAAAATCATTTGGTCTGTAAAGTTCTAGATCACATTTTCCATTAAAGCAGAAATGTTCTTTTTTTAATTTAAGTGAAATTCTAAGCTCAGGAATTTTGAACTTTTTTGTCATTGACTTTAGCATTTTTTTAAAACATATATAAAAGTTACATATCCCCTTATGTTATGTTATGTACAAGGAGTAAGGGTTTATGGAAGTTTAATACCATAACAGAGCTTGATAATTTCACAATGACAGCAGTCCTCTAAAAACACAAGTGAAATGTGTTGATATGCTGATTTGTTAATGTTTACACCATGCATATAAAGTAAATTTTAACCCTCCAATTGAAAAAAAAAAGTAAGATTAATTTATTTCTGCAATGAATAGAAACATTAAACTTTCTCTAACAATAATTTTATTTTAGTGTCTATGTAAAAAAAATTGTGCTGAGTTTAACATTTATAAATTGCTGAGTCAATTTATTTGGATGTTCAGTGATTGACAGACCACAAAGAAGTATTAAATGTCAGACAACTTCAATAATACAATTCAGATTTCCTATACTATTTGCCCTCTGTGAGTCATTTTATTAGCTCAATCATATAAAGAATGTAGACATGAAGGGCATTATTATGTTTTACATACACAAAGGATGCCATACAACATGAATGTGCGTGCCAGTTGTAAATATTACTTAGTACAAAGGCAAATATTCAATAACCCTCAATGGAAAATTACTTAAAAGGTTCCAGTGAGTTCAAAGATGAATCTACTAAATGTTACTATAACTACAATCTTAACGGAAATCATAGGTTGTATCTAATGTCATACAAGAAAATAATGCTGTTGGTAGAATTCACTTTGGGAGCTCCGATGATGTCTCTAGTAGGTAACTCAATAAGGTATGAAAGATGCTGTGCAACCCCTTAAACTTTAATATGCATTTGTGATTGGCTGATGGATGTCACATGATGCAGGGCGAATAGATTTAAAGGACCAGTCAACATAGTAGATTTGCATAGTCAACAAATGCAAGATAACAAGACAATGCAATAGCACTTAGTCTGAACTTCAAATGAGTAGTAGATTTTTTTTCTGACAATTTTAAAAGTTGTCTTTTTCCACTCCCCCTGTACCATGCGACAGCCATCAGCCAATCACAAATGCATACACGTACCATGTGACAGCCATCAGCCATTCACAAATGCATACACACTTATTCTTGCACATGCTCAATAGGAGCTGGTGACTCAAAAAGTTTAAATATAAAAAGACTGTGCACATTTAGTTAATGGAAGTAAATTGGAAAGTTGTTTAAAATGGCATGCTCTATCTGAATAATGAAAGTTTAATTTTGATTGAGTGTCCCTTTAACTTTGAAGTTTGTCAGAAAAAAATCTACTACTCATTTGAAGTTCAGACTAATGTCAGCCGCACATCGATAAATGCCGACATCATACGCTGTCTGCATTTATCATTGCACAAGCAGTTCTGATGAACTGCTTGTGCAATGCTGGCCCCTACAGATTCGCGGCCAATCGTCCGCTAGCAGGGAGTGTCAATCAGCCCAATTGTATAGGATCGGACGGATTGAAGACCGCAGCCTCAGAGGCAGCGGACAAGTTATGGAGCAGCAGTCTTCATAACTACTGTTTCCGGCGAGCCTGAAGGCTCCTAAGTTCTAAGACTTAAAGGGATATGAAACCCATTTTTTTTTCTTTCATGATTCAGCTAGAGCATGCAATTTTAAGCAACTTTCTAATGTACTCCTAGTAACTATTTTTCTTAGTTCTCTTGGTATGCTTTGTTAAATGAGCAGCAATGCACTACTGGTTTCTGACTTAACACATGTGTGAGGCGTGAGCCAATGACAATTGGTATATATATGCATCCACCAATCAGCAGCTAGAACCTAGATTCTTTGCTGCTCCTGAGCTTTCAAAGATAAACCTTTCAGCAAAGAATAACAAGAGAAGGAAGCAAATTAAATAAAAGAAGTAAATTGGAAAGTTGTTTAAAATTGTATTCTCTATCAGAATCATAAAAGAAAAAAATTTGGTTTCATGTCCCTTTAATGGACCAGTGAATAAAGTAGATTTGCATAAACAACAAATGCATAATAAAAAGACAGTGCAATAGCATTAGAAATAGTCTGAACTTCAAATGAGTAGTAGATTTTTTTTCTGGCAAATTTCAGTTCTGTCTATTTCACTCCTCCTGTATCATGTGACAGCCATCAGCCAATCACAAATGCATAAGCGTATATTCTATAAATTCTTGCACATGCTCCGTAGGAGCTCGTGATTCAAAAAGTGTAAATAAAAAAAGGCTGTGGATATTTTGATAATGGAATTAAATTGGAAAGTTGCTTAGAATTCCATGCCCTATCTGAATCATGAAAGTTTCATTTTGACTTGAGTGTCCTTCAAAGTAAAGACAATTACTGTGAAACAGTGCCATTATAGGGACAATAAACACCTTGAGATGGTTATAGATGTTTAAGTGTTTAGTTACGCGTCGTTAAACAACTTTGCAATATACAATTGAAAGCTTAGGGTGAGCAAGAAAGCTGCACATTGGCTATAGCGCCTGCAACATCATAGACTGGAAAAAAAAAACAGGCTTTACCTAAGGGCTGCCAAATCCTTATAATTAGTGTATGAATTTCACATTAAAAAATAAACATTAGCAGGTTGAATATTAGTAGAATACCTAGGAGGTTTGTTTGTATACAGTGTATAAATTTAATGGCACTGGTTTTCATAACATATCTTTATTATCGGTCATGAAGTCTTTTTTGGAAGTTTTATTATATAGAATATGAACCATTTTAATATCCCTCCTTTAAAAGATTATAGTTTATTTATATCCTTCTTGAGTCTACAGAACTGTACACAACATTTTAATCAGTGTCTCTACTAATAAATGCTTCTATATTGTACTCAACTAATGTAGACATTTCAGCCTTTTAAAGGGGTCGTGAATATCAATGTTTTCTTTCCTAATTCAGATAGAGAATATCATTTAAAAAAAAATTCCAATTATTTTTTTTTAATCAAATCTGCTTCATTCTCATGTTATTCTTTTCTAAAGAGATATCTAGATAGGCAGCGTGCACGTCTGGAGCGCTATATGACAGAAAATAGTGCTGCCACCTAGTTTTCTTGCTAATGCATAACATTGTTACAAAACTGCTGCTATACAGTGCTACAGACACGTGAGCTTACTTCCCTGCTTTTCAACAAAGGTTAACAAGAAAACGAAGAAAATTTGATAATAGAAGTAAATTGTTGTTTAAATTTGTATGTTCTATCTGAATCATGTATTATACATTTAGGGTTTTATGTTCCTTTAAGCCTAAGTATGAAAGAGTGCAGCATAGGTTAATTCTTTTTCATTCAACCCCCCCCCCCCATCTCTGCAAACTGATGATTTTGAACTTCAGCCAATAGTTTTGGGGACTCTTCTTCCTGTTTAACAAAAGCAGGTATACAGTAGGCACAGCTGGCAGCCTAACAAAACAAGCCTGGCACCTGCTGAATAGGTACAAGCACACGGGAAGGTCCTTTTACAGATCACAAGGCAACATACTTAATGAATACAGAGTTCAGGTAATTATCAGATTGTATTATAGCGTAATTATGGGTCAGAAGTCATTTCTGTTTGACACTATTGCCTAGTGATACAAGGATCTGGTTAGGTCACTACCTGGGGCAGAAGGGAAAGCTATGTCATTTGGCACTAGATGGCTGTATATAGGGGAGAGTTGTACATCTTTTGTCCTGTACCTTTTACATTGTGGGTCAAGAAAAGGGGCATATTATGGCTTTGTCGCTGTATAATTATATATAACAGACCTGCATTATAACACAAACCTAGATATGCTACAGGCTATATATAACACAGGCGGATGTTTCAACAGGCAAAGGCAGCTATTTCACATGATAAAATATAGGTAAAGGAGTTATTTGTAAACTAATTTAAAGGGATATGAAACCCAAATGTTTTCTTTAATGATTCAGATAGAGCATGCAATTTAAAAACTTTCTAATTTACTTTTATCACCTTTTCTTTGTTCTCTTGGTATCTTTTGTTGAAAAGCAGGTATGAATGCTTAGGAGTCTGCCCATTTCTGGAGCACTATATGGCAGCAGTTTTGTAAGAATGTTATCCATTTGCAAGAGCACTAGATGGCAGCTCTATTTCCTGCTATATAGTGCTCCAGATGCCTACCTAGGTATCTCTTCAACACAGAATAGCATGGGAACAAAGCAAATTTCATAATAGAAGTAAATGGGAAATTTTGTTTAAAATGGTCTGATCTGTCTGAATAACAAAAGAACATTTTGGGTCTCATATCCCTTTAATACACTAATCATGTCAAATGGATCATTGTCCCTTTAAGTACAGATAACTTTATAACTCTGCCGGTAGAGAAATCTGCATAACAAGAACGACTTAGCACCTGATACAATACAGCTTAGTAACTTTACAGTGTGGGTTTCCCTTTAAGTGTACTCATATTTAGTACACGCACACCCTTTAATGGTGTTTTAAAGGGACATTAAACCCACATTTTTTTCTTCCGTGATTCAGATAGAGCAGCAATTTTAAGCAATTTTCTAATTTACTCCTATTGTCATTTTTTCTTCATTCTCTTGTTGTCTTTATTAAAAAAAGCAAGAATGTAAAGCATAGGAGCCAGCCCATTTTTGGTTGAGAACCTGGGTTATGCTTGCTGATTGGTGTCTAAATGTCAGCCACCATTCAGCAAGTGCTATCCATAGTGCTGAACTTAAAATGAGCCGGCTCCTAATATTTACATTCCTGCTTTTTAAATAAAGATACCAAGAGAACGAAGAAAAAATGATAATAGGAGTAAATTATAAAGTTGTTTAAAATTGCTGCTCTACCTGAATCATGAAAGAAAAAATGTGTGTTTAGTGTCCCTTTAATCTAACTCTATTTAAAAGGATAATTGCACCAAAACACCAGTCATTTGCATTTCTATCCAGCTAAACAACATCACAAGATATATACATTTCCATCACTCTTGTAAGATCTCATCATTTAGGTGCCGCTAAATTCCCCTAGGTGCTAAAGAAGGATTTCCTACACAATGATGTATATTGTGTGAGATGACTCAGCTTCTCTAATTAGCTTCTGTTTATTAATTAGATTCTGTTTATTAATTAGCTTCTGTTTATTAATTAGATTCTGTTTATTAATTAGCTTCTGTTTATTAATTAGCTTCTGTTGACTTCATAGGAATGCAATGTGAAAGCTAGGGTTACATTGTATAATGATTCTGATTGTCTCTATATTCTTCATATCCCCGAAACTAAATAGAATGCACGAAGGCGATTATTGAAAAACGTCTAACCTTTATAATTAATATGATGCATAGAGTGATGATCAGGGGCGGAACTACCGTCGGTGCAGCAGCAGGTGCAGTGGTATTAGGGCCCAAGTTCTGAGGGCCCCATAGCAGCCAGTCTATACATAAGCATGTGCAGATTGTGTACAATTCTAATGCAGGGAAGCCTTTTATTAGTGCAGAATGGAGGTATATCTATCTATCTACCTACCTGCATACCAACCTACCTGTCTGTCTGTCTTTCTAGTTATCTATCTATCTGTCTGTCTATCTATTAACCCGAATATATCCGACAAAGGGTTTTAGCACATGCGCTCAAATGTTGGATATATTCCGACGTTCCCGATTTTGAATTTCACAGCTAAATAGCGACATGTAGCGGTGACTTGCTGTTTAATTAAAAAAAATTGCCGCAAAAATGAAATAAGACCTGCCGGCTGCACAATTTTAATATTTAAAGGACTGGAAAGGGTTAATATATCTATCCTAAAATCATTACAGAGCAGCATGTATAGTATTACTACTAAGTTACCTTTGCAGGCCCAAATTAGATTTTGGACCAGGGCCCTGTGTTGAGTAGGTCAGCTACTGGTGATGATGAGGATTGTCTTTCTAGTACTATACACATGTGGTGAACATATAATGATGTGAAGTATCCAAATAAAAGGGCATCATTACAGGGACATGAAACCCCAAAGTTTCTTTCACGATTCATATAGATCGTGTCATTTTAAACAACTTTCCAGTTCACTTCTATTATCTAATTTGCTTTGTTCTCTCTGTATTATTTGTTGAACAGCATACCCAGATAGGCTCAGGAGGAGCAGAACGCTATTGGTAGTTAGCTGCTGATTGATAGCTGCATATATATGCCTCTTCTCATTGGCTGACCCAATGTTAATCTAGGTACCAGTATTGCATTGCTGCTCCTGAGTAAATTAGACAACATATTTTCTATGTACTTGGAGAATGCAACTTTTCTTCTTTCTGTTTAAATATAATATAGAGCATTGGAGATGCAGTGAGAGCTGCCTGGGACCTAACTAGTGCTGAGATAACTGGTCTTATACTGTATCTATCATTCAATATCTTGACAATTTCAAATAAAAAATGTGAAGCAGGATAATGACAGGATAAAACATGCATCTTACGCGTTTCGACAATAGAGCCTTAGTCATAGATGCTCATACATTCATTAAGGCTAGTGCATTATTTAAAGCACAAACATGCACAGTATTGGTTAAACTAATCACATGACTTAATTGGCACAGTACTGGTACTAAAGGTGGTATATGTATACAATTCAGTCATGCATGGTTATACCTATTTTCATATGTGAATCTAATAATTAATTATTAAACGGATACTAAACCCACATTTTTTTTCTTTTGTGATTCAGATAGAGCATGCAATTTTAAGCATCTTTCTAATTTACTCCTATTTTAAATATTTCTTCGTTCTCTTGCTATCTTTGTTTGAAAAAGCAAGAATGTAAGCTAAGGAGCTGGCCCATTTTTTGGTTCAGCACCTAGGTTACACTTGCTGATTGGTGGCTAAATGTACCCACTAATGACAAGCACTATCCAGGGTAACACCTGTTATCAGCGCCGCTAGTCGGTTAAGTCCGAGGTTGTGCGCTATACAAGTATCCATTATTATTATTATTATTATAGGGTCCTGACTGCTGAACAAAAAATGGTCTGGCTCCTTAGCTTAGATTCCTGCATTTTCAAATAAAGATAGCAAGAGAACGAAGAACAATTGATAATAGGAGTAAATTAGAAAGTTTCATAAAATTGCTGCATCTGAATCATGAAAGAAAAAAAATTGGGCTTAGTGTCCCTTTAACCGTAATAGCATTATAATGTTCTACAAGAGAACAAAAAAGTAAAAATGTATATATAGAAAAGTTGTATCATAGTGTGAATATCTTAATTGCACATTCCCTGCTAATTCTCACTGGCTGATAAGCACTTCCTACTAGACATGAGCGTTCAGCAGGTTCGTTAGCTGCTGAATGCTGAAGAAGGCGGCTGCTCTCTGGCATTCGGCTCTTTTCCGAGACGGATTTCTTCTTGTGAAAGTGCAAATCCAGATATTAGTGTGTTGCACTTTCACAAGAGGAAATGTATCTCCAAAAAGAGGCGATATCCATGAGCGCCACATTCTTCTGCATTCGGCAGCTCATGAACCTGCCGAACGCACTACTTCCTACCAATGCTCATTGGTTGACAAGTGCTTTTAGCTAGTGCTGACTGACTGATAGGTACAATAAGAAATATCTATCTATATGTCTGTCTGTCTCTCTATCTATCTATCTATCTATCTATCTATCTATCTATCTATCTATCTATCTATCTATCTATCTATCTATCTGTCTGTCTGTCTGTCTGTCTGTCTGTCTGTCTGTCTATATATCTATTTTTCTATCTAATCTGTCTATTGAATTATGGGGTAAAAAAACCTGTATCCAGTAGCTATGTAGATCTTATATTTAAAATACATCAGAAACAAATGGGCAACTGGTGTCTGATCTTACAAAAAACCCTTGTGTTCCATCTCATATTACCTAACGCTCTGCCAAGGTTTGTATTAAGAAGCTAAAGAATCGCCAGGCTCACACATTCCTTCATTATAAAGTGTATGCTCAGCACAGGCAGTAGAAATGCCAGTTCCCCCACATGTACACATTGGCATATATAACATAATACATTTAGAAAGTCAGGTGATAACACTGTCAGTGTACTTCTATCTTTATCATTAAAATAGCAACTGAAGGTAGTGCAGAGCCTCATAAGCAGGAATCACATGGCTGTGCAGTGAGTGCAGTAGGACAGGGCATGAGAATGCAGGGACTACCTGGGAGCAACAGGATTATGCCTGGCCGCAAGGGAACTTGCATGGCTTTCAAAGTGGGAAATGAAGAGCCCACCGAGTCTGCTGGGGAGGCTGCTGTCATACAAAAGCAATGTAAAAGGAAGGAAGCTGTATTTGTAAAACAAACCACCCTGTTTTTAGCAGTGCTGACTTTTTCTGTGTAAGAGTTGTACCCCAACATATTTTGAGGGCATTTATGCTCCCTGTTTAACTCTCTTACTATCCTGAAAGAAATTGTGTTTCACGCTGATGGTATCCAAAGGTCGAAATTACAAAAGGCAGTTGTACAGGCAAAGGTCAAGCGGCTCTGCAACGTTTTGCACAGGCTAATTTAATGTCAACATTAGGATCCAGCATAGGTGGTGGCAATGGCAGTGCCACATCTCTGCAACAAACCATAACATGTAGACACAGCACAGGTAGTAGAAACGCCAGTCTCCCCTCCCCCACATACAGCTACTAAATATGCAGCACTAGGGTAAGCATATATAGTACAGGTAGTGTAAATGCCAGCCCCCCACCCACTGCAGCACCACGGCAAGCATATATAGTACAGGTAGTGTAAATGTCAGCCCCCCACCCACTGCAACACCACGGCAAGCATATATAGTACAAGTAGTGTAAATGCCAGCCCCCACCCACTGCAACACCATGGTAAGCATATATAGTACAGGTAGTGTAAATGCCAGCCCCCACCCACTGCAACACCATGGTAAGCATATATAGTACAGGTAGTGTAAATGTCAGCCCCCCACCCACTGCAGCACCATGGTAAGCATATATAGTACAGGTAGGGTAAATGCCAGCCCCCACCCACTGCAGCACCACGGCAAGCATATATAGTACAGGTAGTGTAAATGTCAGCCCCCCACCTACTGCAACATCATGGTAAGCATATATAGTACAAGTAGTGTAAATGCCAGCCCCCCACCCATTGCAGCACCACGGCAAGCATATATAGTACAAGTAGTGTAAATGCCAGCCCCCCAGCCACTGCAGCACCATGATAAGCATATATAGTACAGGTAGTGTAAATGCCAGCCCCCCACCCACTGCAACACCACGGCAAGCATATATAGTACAGGTAGTGTAAATGTCAGTCCCCCACCTACTGCAACACCACGGCAAGCATATATAGTACAGGTAGTGTAAATGCCAGCCCCCACCCACTGCAACACCACGGCAAGCATATATAGTACAGGTAGTGTAAATGCCAGCCCCCACCCACTGCAGCACCACGGCAAGCATATATAGTACAGGTAGTGTAAATGTCATCCCCCCACCCACTGCAACACCACGGCAAGCATATATAGTACAGGTAGTGTAAATGCCAGCCCCCACCCACTGCAGCACCACGGCAAGCATATATAGTACAGGTAGTGTAAATGTCAGCCCCCCACCTACTGCAACATCATGGTAAGCATATATAGTACAAGTAGTGTAAATGCCAGCCCCCCACCCACTGCAGCATCACGGCAAGCATATATAGTACAGTTAATGTAAATGCCTGCCCCCCACCCACTGCAGCACCATGATAAGCATATATAGTACAGGTAGTGTAAATGCCAGCCCCCCACCTGCTGCAGCACCATGGTAAGCATATATAGTACAGTTAGTGTAAATGCCAGCCCCTCACCCACTGCAGACCCATGATAAGCATATATAGTACAGGAAGCAGCACCATGGTAAGCATATATAGTACAGGTAGTGTAAATGACACCTTCCACCCTCCACACAGTTATACTGAGACATTTATTAACAACACAAGCAGAGTAAATACCAGTTCCCCTCTCACCTCACTGCTTTAACTATGACATGTATACAAAGCATAGGTTTAGCACAGGTAGTGTAAACTCCAGCCCCCTCGCCACAGGTGTACAGGGACATTCATTAACAGCACAAGTAGAGTAAATGCTTTTCCCCTCTTCCTCTCCCACATGCTACACCATGATATATACACCAAGCAAGTAATAGAAATGGCAGTTCCTCATTCCCAAACTACAACACACGTTGCACATATAGCACAGGTAGTGGAAAAGCCAGTCCCTGCCCCCTACACAAACACAGCTACACCATGACTTATATAGAGAGCACAGTTGTACTGCAGGTAGTGAAATGCCAGTTCCAGTTTCCCTCTTACCTACACAGCTACATCCCCTCTCTCCTCACACAGCTAAGCTACACCATGGGATAGATTTATCAATCGGCGGCGGACAGGGGTGCACATACGCACCCCTGTCCGCCGCAGCTCGCATTTGGCAGGCTGAATTCCGCTGCCAGAATTCAGCATTGCACAAAAATGCAATTTTGCACTCTTGTGCAACACCGCCCCCTGCCCGCACACAGCCAATCACGCGCAGGCAGGAGCTGTCAATCTCCCCGGTCAGAAGAGGCTAGGGAGATTGAAATTCGCCACCTAAGAGGTGGTGAAAGGTTAGGGAAGCAGCGGTCCGATGACCGCTGCTTGTTAAAGGGCCATAATACCAAATGTTTAAACACTTGAAAGTGATGGAACATAGCTGTAAAAAGCTGATTAGAAAATATCACCTGAACATCTCTATGTAAAAAAGAAAGATATTTTACCTCAAAAGTTCCTCAGTAGCCACCTCCCATTGTAAAGGATTTCTAAGCAGCATTTTAGTGTGTTTGTCCTGGGACATCTGAAGGGACTAGCATTGTGCACTCTCATATTATTTCACCAATCAGGTAAAGGAAGCTTACTATGAAATCTCATGAGAGTTAAGTCAAATCTCATGAGATCACAGTAAAAGTTCATGACCTCAGCACTGTTGATGCTGATTGGCTGCTGTTCATTTCTTCATTTTTTTAAATTTGTTTACCTGCAGCTGGGAGCAGCCGAGTATAACTTTTTACACAGAATTTACTCTGCTGAGCTGAGGAAATTGTGAGTTAAAATATCTTCCTTTTTTACATAGAGATGCTCAGGTGATATTTTCCTGTCAGCTTTTTACAGTTATACTGCATCAGTTTCAAGTGATTTAGCATATGAGTATTATGTCCCTTTAAGTATGGACTGCAGGTTCTCTTGTGAAGCCTGCCGAAGGGGTTGATAAATCGACCCCCATGACTTGTATTGAGAGTACAGTTGTAGCACATGTAGTGGAAATGTCAGTAATTTTTTCCTAACACAGCTACACAGTGCCATCATCCATGTATATTGTGCATGTAATGTAAATGCTATTTTCTGTTTCCTTCTTACCCACACAGCTAAGCTACATCATAACATGCCCAGACAGAGCTGGCATAGCACATGTACTGGTAAATGCAAGCTTAATCTGTTACACCCCCCTATTCCTACCCAACACATAGCTGCCCAATTGTAAATTAACGTCGTACAGTTACAGCACATGTAGAGGAAAAACTAACCCCCTCAGGTACTGTATACCAGCCCCCTCTCCCTTAATCAGGTATGTTAGGCCTTCTTAAAGGGATGGTAAACTCTACCCTTTTTAAAAACAGATCCGGAATGTAAGTGATATTTTAGATGAAGTTTCATTCATCATTTATTATGAAGATGAACTATAACTTACTTTTTAATATAGATATATAATTAAAATACCCTGTGCTCCGCCGCAGCCCACAAAGTCAGTTTTTTGTGAGCTAATGGTTTGATTTGTTCTCCAATCAGTGCTCTCCCCATATGGTACTTTTGTTATAGCTAGACAGCTACACTATCTGTACACAGCACAGGTAATGATACTGCTGCCCCCATGCACACAAACAGCTACACTATCTGTACACAGCACAGGTAATGATACTGCCGCTTCCTTGAGCTGCTGCTCCAGGACATATATAAGCAACACAGGATAATGTGGAAGCAACAATGCTATCCTCTTTATTACCTAGATACTAAATGCTCTAATGTGTTACAAATTTTACTTTATCGCTCTATGTGTTTAAAAACCCAGCAAAGGATCTAAGCGTGTAGTTAAAGTCTTCCCAGGAGCCACAGTGCATGGCCACTTCTGAAGATAATATGGACGTTTGTTGCTTGGTGTTGACTATGGCCTAGATTCATAAATACTTGTAAGGTTTCCCTGAGGTACTCGCTGTAAAGGCAAAACCATGATCGAAATTCATTGAGCATTGCTTCACCAATATGTTCCAGCTTTTCCTTAGTAGATGTTCCTGCTGTTAACATCTACAGCTGCATGAAGTGACCAATACACAAGATCTCACACATCGACAGAGAGTTAAGAGCAACGTGGGACAACAATGCACAACAGCAATACTTAGTAAAGACGCATGCAAAATGGTTTATGTAAATGTTTGTTAATATAAATTATTCTCATGTATGGTTTGTTATGGTAAAGCATTCTCCCTGGACAGAATGTCAGGGGTCTCCACCGGGGCTTTTAACATTCTGGGGGCGTGGCCAGGATTTTTCACCTACGCCTTGGCCCAGCATGCGGAATTCATAAAGACTCTATTACCCTGTGATTTATCTCACGGTCATGTCTCAATATTTTATAACTATTAAGGCTGACTTATTTTTATTTCTCCTTCACTGTTTTTAAAGTTTTTGGGTTTGTTTTGATTATTTTGTTTGCATATGTTAGTGTTGCTAACTTTATAGAGGGAATTATTTTTTGTTTTAGTTTGTTTGGTAAGGTTTTCATGTTTCAAGAAGTGAACGGTTACAAGATAGACGCTGTTCTATTAATTATAATGGAGTTTAACACACAACTGTAAAAGGGGGGATGGTTCAAATCTTGATGAATTTGGGGATTTTTGAGTTGCAATGTTGTAGAGATTATCACAAGTTATTAGTTTTACAAATTGTGCTTAATGGATATAGGCCAATGTATTTTAACCCCCTTGTGAAGTTTACATCACACAGCAAGCTTTTCTGCAATAATAAAATGTTCTAAAAAATTAAGCCTTTTATTATTGCGCTATTATTTCCCTTTAAATGCAAACTTCAGAAGTATGGTCTAGTCAACATATCTGCATTATTCCCCTTTGGCATACTGCTACAGCATAATATATGTGTATGGTGTACAGTATATACATGATACTATGGGTAGAGTTGCCACCTCTTCTGGAAAAAAATATATAGGTCATACTAATTAGCATACATTTGCATACAGAATAATTAGAAGCTAAAGCTGCTAGGACTGATTTTGAAATGATCTTTGGTTTATAATTAGATTCTAACACACTTAGAAGAAGTTTCACCATGATAGCATCTTTATTTCTATATTTAATCTTTGTTATCAATTTTGACCAGCTGCGTCAGTAAAATATCAGCTGGGTGGCAAACCTAACTGTAGGGAGCAGGCATTAAAGGGACACTGAACCCAAAATTTTTCTTTTGTGATTCAGATAGAGCGTGCAATTGTAAGCAACTTTCTAATTTACT
This sequence comes from Bombina bombina, assembly GCF_027579735.1. Lineage (NCBI taxonomy): Eukaryota > Metazoa > Chordata > Amphibia > Anura > Bombinatoridae > Bombina > Bombina bombina. The sequence goes on along the minus strand of NC_069505.1, from coordinate 96,859,605 downwards.
CCTATTATCAAATTTTCTTCATTCTCTTGGTATCTTTATTTGAAAAGCAAGAATGTAAGTTTAGATGTCGGCCTATTTTTGGTGAACAACCTGGGTTGTTCTTGCTGATTGGTGGATACATTCATCCACCAAATAAACAAGTGCTGTCCAGGGTTCTAAAACAAAAATTGGCTGCCTCCTTCGCTTAGTTACCTTCTTTTTCAAATAAAGATAGCAAAAGAAAGAAAAAAAATTATAATAGGGGTAAATTAGAAAGTTTCTTAAAATTGCTGCTCTATCTGAATCACGCAAGAAAAAATTTGGGTTTAATGTCACTTTAAAACACCATTAAAGGTTGTGCGTGTACTAAATATGAGTACACTTAAAGGGAAACCCACACTGTAAAGTTACTAAGCTGTACTGCATCAGGTGCTAAGTCGTTCTTGTTATGCAGATTTCTCTACTGACAGAGTTATAGAGTTATCTGTACTTAAAGGGACAATGATCCATTTGACATGATTAGTGTAGCTAACATTTAGTAGCACAGCCTACATTGATTAGTAAAATATACAACGCTCTTGTAGGTTCAGAGTCAATACCCCCTTAACTCAAATCATACACACAGAGCCCATCTAGTCACAGGGTTATCAGTGAGGGAGCACGTTTCACCTGAGTCCTGGAACAAGACTATAGTTGTACACATATAATGCTAACCCCTTCACTGCCAGAGGCCTCTGCATTACTTAAAAAAACTAGCAATAATGATTTTAATAACTGAATCATTTTTAATCATTACCTTTATAGGACTTAAAATGATTATAATTTTGCTTATTTTCATTTGTTTTCATTTGTCCTTCTTTTACATTAAAGGTATATGACACCCAAACATTTTCTTTTGTGATTCAGACAGAACATTCCTATTTACTTCTATTATAAAAAAAACTGCTGCCATATAGTGTTCCAAAAATTGGCCGGCTCTTAAACATGTGTCCCTGCTTTTCAACAAAAGATACCAAAAGAACAAAGAAAACTAAATTATAAAAGTAAATTATAAAGTTGTTTAAAATAGCATGCTCTATCTGAATCATGAAAGAAAATGTTGGTTTTTGTGTCCCTTTAGTAACCCTTCTGCACTGCTACAAAACTAATCTCAGGCCTGCCAACTTTCAACAGTATTTCACAGTGTGTATTCATTTTTACATCTGGTGATACTACAGAAAGTAATCTACAATAATATACACTTATGTTCCTTCATATTTTCTTGTATATTTTGTTTTTAATAAAGATTATTTTTACATTACGCATTTTTCTAACCTATGTTAACTAAAAGCAGTTCAAATTGAAATAACTTTATTAGTATGTAAACTTTTAGTTGAATAACATTGTTATCTCTTTCTTAGAACGCTTTAAAACTCATTTAAAAAGTTTTAAAGTCTTATTTTGAAACTTACTGTATTAACTTATTGTAAAAATGGACCTAATTTAAAAATGTAACTAATTGCCATTGACTATTGTCTTTAATTACCTAAAAGACAATATATATTTACCGTACTTTGAATAATTATAATCTTTTTTTTGCATTTTTAAATGATCTGATTTTAGAAAATAGAACAATTCCGAGTTTTCAATCTGAATACAGTTTATAAAATAAAGTTTTTGTAAAGTTATTGAAATCATTAGCATTTTTTAAAGTGACAGAACCAAAATAAATGTCAGTTATGACGAATGTAATCATTTTGCATATTTCTGAGTCTGGGTGATCAGACACAAAGGTATTTGCATAAACTGATTAATTCATTTTATAGTGTGATTTTACTGATCCATAAAATGATGTGGAGAACAGACGTCAAATAGCGTGTCATACCGTCTCACAGTATGAATTAACAGCTCTGTACACTATCTCCTTCTGACTGTTTCACTGTCCCCTCCTCTATCTGTCTTGTAATTCTGCTCCCCTTCTTTACAGCACACAGAACAATGACAGACAGTATGTACATTTGTGTAAACAAGATATATCCTGCGTCACAGTGGGCTGGGATGTGGCACTGATCAGGTTAATGACACTCACTTTATAGCAATGCATGGACTTTGTGACTCTGCTCAGTAAATGTCCCCTGTCATTATTCTGCACTTATAATGGCATTATCTGTTTTTATTCACTCCTTTTTAATATTCTCTCCTCTCATTTATTTTCCACTATTTGTGCCTGTGCAGTTCCTGCATCTCTGTATTTTTCAGTAGAATTGCCAACTTCCTTTTCTATTTTTTTTTCCTTCTATATTTTCCATGGTCCTTATTAATCCCTGCTTTTTCTGCCTCATATTACTGGATCAGCAAATTGTCACCAAGCTAATCTCATTTCCCATATCACATTATTTTATAAAACATTAATAAAGACTAGTATTGGCTACTATAGCATTATAAATATAATATGCTTTGCAGACTAAAAACTTGTATGAGTTTGTCATTCCCATCTCCCAGCATTATCCATGTCACTTCACTATGACTGTTCTCTCCCTCTGACATTATATCTAATGACAACTTCTTTATGTCAGTCGATTTGCATTATTACAATCCCTATTCTCTGCCACTGTCACATTATTCTGTTGTTGTCTCTAATGTTCACTGCCCAGTCCAATTCTTTGTGCCAAAGTCCTTTCACTGTCTGTTTTTCTCTCTCCTCCATCCTGCTATCGTTTTTTTTTCTAAAAGAAAATATTAAACAGAGAAATGACTCACCCTCCAAAGTCTTGCTTAGTTTCTTCCTTTGATCCTGTAATACACTCCTGTTGTAATTCCAGAAGAAAGCAAAACAGATATCACCCTATATGCCGAGGGTTCTCCAGGGACTGTCACTGTGTATGAATGTCACCAAACTTCAATCGATCTTAGTCTGAGGGCAGGTGAATGTTTTACTGTGTACAGAGAGAGAGGGGCGGAGTAAAACCAGAAGGACAGGTCTAATGATGCAGGGAGGGGACACCTGTGTGACAGCCCAGCCTGGGTGTGTGACTGCTAGTTTATGAATGTTTCTACTTATGATACATAATCTATCATCTAGTGTATACATATATCTATTCATCTATCTATCTATCTATCTATCTATCTATCTATCTATCTATTGTGTACATTACATATATTTCTATCAATCTATCTATCATCTATCTATCTATCTATCTATCTATCTATCTATCTATCTATCTATCTAATCTAGTGTGTATTTTACATATCTATCTATCTATCTCTATCTATCTATCTATCTATCTATCTATCTATCTATCTATCTATCTATCTATCTATCTATCTATCTATCTAATCTAGTGTGTATTTTACATATATATCTATCTATCTAGTGTGTACATTACATATATTTCTATTTATCTATCTATCTATCTATCTATCTATCTATCTATCTATGAACTATCTATCCTATCTAGTGTGTACTTTACATACAGTATATGTATGTCTATCTATCGTGTACATTACGTATCTATCTATCCTATCTAGTGTGTACATTACATATATTTATATCTAGCTATATATCTGTCTGTCTATCTATCTGTATCTCTCTCACTCTCAAAAATAAAAAATAAAATATATATATATATATATATATATATATATATATTTCTCATGTGTGTACATTATATATATATATATATATATATATATATATATATATATATATATATATATATATATGTCTGTCTATCTCTGTGTATCATGTGTGTACATTACACACATTTCTTTCATCCATCTATATGTCTATGATTTGTGTAAATTACATACATTTATATCTATATATCTAGTGTGTACTTTACATATATTTAGATATCTCTCTCTCTCTCTCTCTCTCTCTCTCTCTCTCTCTCTCTCATGTGTGTACATATTTCTTCTATATATCATCCATCTATCTGTCTATCTAGTGTGTACATTACATATATTTATATCTATATGTATCATCTGTCTGTCTGTCTCTCTCTATGGGGTCAATTTATTCATGTGCGAGCGGACATAATATGATGTAGCTTATCATGTCCGCTGTACATCGATAAATGCATACGCTGTCGGCATTTATCATTGCACCAGCAGTTCTTGTGAACTGCTGGTGCAATGCTGCCCCCTGCAGAATCGCGACCAATCGACGGCTAGCAGGGGGTGTCAGTCAACCCGATTGTATTCAATCGGGTTGATTTCTGTCCGCCACCTCAGCGCAGGCGGACAGGTTATGGAGCAGCAGTCTTTAGAAACACGGGGCATAATATATATATAATTTGTGTACATTACATATCTATCTATCTATCTATCTATCTATCTATCTATCTATCTTTCTACAAGATATGAGATTACTATATATAATAAATAAGATATAAAAGTAATTTTTGTTGAATCTACAAAAAGGGATTTTTAAAATATATTACCCCCCCCAAAAAAAAAAGTTCCTATACTGAGGCTTTTTTATTTGTGGAAATTATTAATGTTGACCAATAGAGTTGCCAGAGTTTTGTTTAACAGCCAGTAAGCTTTAAACCCATATACTTTATGAGAGTTTACAATTCACAATAAACAACCCAAACTAAACATACGTGCAGACAATATTTTAATGTTTAAATAGAACTCCTTCAAATGTATGAATTGTTTTAGGATTTAATGTTTCTTTAATGCAAATTTGTTTTGCAATGCTATTACTTATATTATTGGAATTAGAAACAAATATTCTAAATGTTTATATCATGACACATAGACACTGACACATCAATGTAACAAGGGAATATGTGACATAAAAATAGCAAATCTATTTAACTGTGAAGATAGGACTTTGCATTTAAAGGACCAGTGAATACAGTAGATTTGCATAAACAACAAAGCCATGATTACAAGACAATGCAATAGCACATAGTTTGAACTTCAAATGAGTAGTAAATTTCAAAGTTATGTCTATGTCCACTCCCACTGTATCATGTGACACAGCCAATCACAAATGCATATACGTATATTCTGTGAATTCTTGCACATGCTCAGTAGGAGCTGGTGACTCAATTAGTGTAAATATAAAAAGAAATTGGAAATAAATTGGAAAGTTGTTTAAAATTGTCTGCTCTGTCTGAATCATTAAAGTTTAATTTTGACTTGAGTGTCCCTTTAAGTCTAGCTATAATCTAAAAATGCATTAGCCTACTACCCACCCCCCTGTCCTATAAATTAGTTTGCACACTGAGGCTTTTACGCATACCACAACATACAATCATTAACAAAAGCTGCAATTAACATACTGCAGAGAATTATGGGGAAAAACTATCACATTTTCCGTGGTCCATGTAACTGGAACAATTTAAAAGTGAATCTAAGTTAAAGGGACAGTTTACTCAAAAATGTTCTCCCCTTTAATTTGTTCCCAATGATCCACTTTACCTGCTGGACTGTATTAAATTGTTTACAAGTAGCTCCTTTACCCTTATATTGGCATTTGAAATGGTTGATTTAGCATGTGGTATCCCCACCTATTCTGAAAGTTTGTGGCCGCGCGTACCAGCTATAGATAAGCTTTGTAAACACAGCCAGCAGAAGAAATTACGCTCCCAGTGAGATATAGCAGAGATAAGGTAATAAAATGTTGATTTTCCTTTGTTCTCTCAAAGTACTGGTGATTGTTTTAAGGACAGATATAAGATAAAGAAGCATGTATATATACACAATGTGATACAGTAATGAGATCATATTATACCTACAAGCTCAACCCATTTTATTAGGTTGTGGCTTCAAAACACAAAATCAGAGCTTTAATATACACAAATAAACCTTAAAAATCTAATTTTCATATATTTTTTACTCTGCAGTTGGTAAAAAAGCAATTGTAAATATTGTAAACACATTAAGGGAAAAACTATTTTACAGTATACTGTACCTTTAAGTTCATGGAATAAATGTCACTTTTTTATGCAAGAGTGCTTAAAAGGACCTTAAGCTAATAAATATTTAATAGTTACACTCATGACATCACACTACACTTTTAACTACATTTGAGCATTAGCAGAATATTTTAAACAATTTATTTTCAACCTGTTGCTCTTATATTTTTTAACTGTGGTCTACAACTTAAATATGAGAGAACATTCAAATTTATACATTTATTAGAACAATATATGTATATGTAAAATATCTGATGTGCAGATGTTTTGTTAGTCTATACCCTTTGAGGTAACAGTATGCGCATATAAGTACAAGGTAAATAGGCTTGTGACTAGGGAGTAGCATTTTGCAGGGTGGCAATCATTAGCGCAGCAGCAAACTGGCATTCTGCTTTGAAACTCCCAAATGTCACCACTATTTATTCTGGGACAAGCATAGGGCACAATATTCCCCTATCCTACAACAAATAGCTCTCTAGATGTAAATTAAATGACATATGATGTGACCATTATTGCCATGTTTTGTGTGATGTAATTTGATCCAATGAAACATTGTCTTGGAGAGGGATAGTTTTGCAGCAAATCAGAGGGCAGGGGGTGCATGAAGCAGTATTGTCACTAGGCTTGGTGTCACCCGGTGAGGTAACTCAATGGTGTCACCCCCGTATTGTTTTTTTTTTTTTTTTTTTTTTTTACTAATGTTACTCGTAAATTGTAATTCCCATATAATGCTGAATGTAATGGCTTAATTTTTTTTTTAAATGTCCCCCAATTGCCCTCCAAAAATTTGTGTAGTGCCTTTTTGTAAATAAAAAAGAATAGCATTTTTAACTGCACTAAGGTTTAAATGAAGCAGTTGTGGGGTGTTAAAAAAAAAAACGCCACTGAAAAGTGCGTTTATATTGCCGTCTATGGGGACTGTGTGTTCCCAGTAAAAATATATATGTATAAGCTTATATACATATATATTTGTGTTATTATGTGTATATATTCATCTACATATATATTTAGATTTACTGCCCATCGCTGCACGTCTTACCCCTTCGCTGCACTAGGTTCTCATTCTGTTTTGACAGCATAAGAACGAGGCTCCCATTGGAGCCTATGGAAACGCGATCTCGTGAGCACAATGCTTCCGTGCAATGCGAACGAGAGGTTGCGTTCACATTGTACCTCACTTGTAATACCAACATTTGCGTGCGCTGGTATTACTAAGTTATACGCAAATATCACTTTCGCAGAAGTGATATTTTGCGCTCAAGTTGTAATCTAGCAAAATATAATTTTTCTAGTTTTGATAGATTCCCTGAGTATTATTCACATGGTGTACCTATTGTATTTCTGAATAGAAATTATCAAAGCTATGCTATTTACATTGATCCTAGATGCAAATATTATTGGTTTGTTAATTTATTTACTTTTATGGCTTTTCCTTGTTCCCCCTTTCCTTTTTTTCCTGGCAAGATTAATATTGCCATAGGGTGCCACCTTTACAACAAGACAGTTTGTGCAATTTCTGCCCTATTAGATCTGTCAAGTCAACTGTAAAGTGTTATTATTGTGAAGTGAAATCGTCTAGGAGCAACAACAGACCAACCACAAAGTGGTAGACCATGCAAATTTATAGAGATGGGCACATAAAAATTGCCCACGATTTGTTGCAACACTCATTACAGAGTTCCAAACTACCTCTGGAAGCAACATCAGCACAAGGACTGTGCGTCAGAAGCTTCAGGTAGTGGGTTTCCATGGCCAAGCAGCTGTACACAAGCCTCACATTCACATGTGCAGTGTCAAGCATCAGCTGGAGTAGTGTAAAAAATACCACCACTGGACTCTAGGGGAGTGGAAACATGTTCTCTGCAGTGACGAATCACACTTCACTATCAGGCAATCTGATGGAAGAATCTAGTTGTGGCAGATGCCAGGAAAATGCTACCTACTGGAACGCATAGGGGCATATTTATCATGGAGCTTGATGCCCCATGTTTCCAGCGAGCCTCCAGGCTCGCCGGAAACACAAGTTATGAAGCAGCGGTCTAAAGAACTGCTGCTTCATAACCTGTCCGCCTGCTCTGAGGCGGCGGACAGACATCGCCAGAAATCAACCCGATCGAATAGGACTGGGTTGATTGACACCCCCTGCAGGGGGAGGCATTGCACCAGCAGTTCACCAGAAAAGCTGGTGCAATGATAAATGCCGACAGCGTATGCTGTTGGCATTTATCGATGTGCAGCGGACATGATCCGCAACATCGGATCATGTCCGCTCGCACAATTGTAATTCGGCCCCTTAGCTTCTACTGTAAAATTTGGTGGAGGAGGGATAATGTTCTGGGGCTGTATTTCAGGGTTTTGGCTAGGCCCCTTAGTTCCAGTGAAAGATCATCTTAATGAAACAAGATACAAAGACATTTTAGACAATTGATTACTTCCAACTTTGTGGCAACCGTTTTGTTAAGGCTGTTTTCTGTTCCAGCATGACTGTGCCCTTGTGCACAAAACTATGTCCATGAAGACAGCTCTTTTGGCTGAATGGGCACAAATACCCACAGACACTCCAAAATCATATTTATATATATACACACACATAGAAAGTCTGGCACTCTCTTGGAAAAGCTAGGTTATAAGCAAAATGGAAGAGTTAGTTACAGCATGTTGACCAAATGGTGATAGGCCCCGGACTACATTGAGGTCTCTTCCTCCCTGCGTCCCTAAACTACAGCCTTACAATGCATGCCTTCAATCAAACACACTGAGATACAAACAAAGGTGACACAGGCCATTTGTAATTTCCGTAGACACATACAAATTTTGGAAATAGATGTTCCTGAGCCATCTGAAAAAAGCAGCCTGTACCAGAATGCTGTTCCTTAAGCTCTTAAGAATCCGAGATGCCAGACCAAATGGGTAATGTCTGTTTAGGAAGGCAAATCTGCAAAACTTTGTATGTTCAGTGTGAATAGGAAAATGCATCCAGGCATCTTTCAAGTCTATGGTAGACACTCCTGCACTAAAGGTAATATAGTTAGAAAAGTCTCTATTTTAAAAGTAGGAAATTTGTTCAACGTTTTTAGATCCAAGATCGGCCTGGAACAATGAAAAGGTTTGAATAGAACCCCTAAATCTGTTGCCCCAAAGGTACTGGTGTAATCACTTCCATGGCTTCTAGGTCTGTTACAAATGCCAAGAAAGCTGTCTTTTAAATGATCTTTTGGAACATGAGGCAGAAGGAATCTTCCTTGAGGAGGGTGAGACCGAAAACCTATGTGGTACCCCTTGAAAATTATGTACTTAAGGAACTTGAATGGAATTTTCCTCAAGCCTCCTAAAAATAGTTCAGTCTGCCCTCCACCAGAACTGAGTCTGGGTTGGGTGCCACACCTCCATGCTGATTTGGAGGAAGGGGCAGACATTTTTGGTCTGTTTGGACCAAGAGGAACCAGGCTTCTACAAGAAACCTGGTGGTGTCTGACCCCTGAGACTCTAAAGACGAGGATCTTTGCATCTTGGAATGAAGAAAGGAGTGAAATTGTCTAGCGGATTTATAGGGACAGTATACTATAAAATAATTTTTCCATTAAAGTGAATGTAAATTTTGATGAACCAGTGCCTGGTTTTTAATAATCAGGGGCACTTTCATTCATCAAACTTTACATTTCATATCACTGCTCCCACTAGCTTCAAAACTCCTTGAAAAACTAGTTTTCAATCGCCTAACCCACTTCCTGTCCTCCAACTCATTGCTTGACCCCCTGCAATCTGGCTTCCGTCCCCAACACTCAACTGAAACTGCCCTCACCAAGGTTACTAACGATCTCCTTTCTGCTAAAAACAAAGGCTACTACTCTATACTCATCTTACTTGACCTATCTGCTGCCTTTGACACTGTTGACCATCCCCTTCTCCTACAGTCTCTCAGTTCTCTTGGTCTCTGTGACACTGCCCTCTCCTGGATTCACTCTTATCTCTCTAACAGATCCTTCTCCGTCTCTTTTGCTGGTGACTCCTCCTCTGTCACGTTAGGAAATATCCAGAAGTAGACCCAAATGCAAGGGCGAACTTAAACAACACCCTTGCACTCTGAGTTTAATCCAGGACGTGACCCCACGACAACCTCCAAAAAACAAAGTACTCATGATATGGAGCAGGGTTAGCCTGTGCCAAAGTAATTCATGATATCAGCCAGATAGACTTCTGAATAAGGAACTGGTTTCAGGAAATGCCTTCCACAGAATCAGGAGAGCAGGGAAAGTCACTTATACTCAGACAGAAGAAGGGTAAAACAGGAAACAGTTAATAATGCATGATTAGGTCATTTGTTATCAGGCAGTCTGAAGGTTAACACTGTGTAGACAGTCTTTGCAGAGTATGCAACAGGTAATCAGGCAGTTTGAGGGTTAACTCTGAGTAGACAGTCTTTGCAGAGTATGCAACAGGTAATAAGGCAGTTTGAGAGTTAACACTGTGTAGACAGTCTTTGCAGAGTATGCAACAGGTAATCAGGCAGTTTGAGGGTAAACACTGTGTAGTCAGAACTTGCAGAATTAACAACATGTAATCAGGTAGTTTGAAGGTTAACACTGTGTTGTCAGAACTTGCAGAGTTTGGAAACAGGTAAACATGCAGATTGAAGGATTCACATAAATAACAGTATTTGAATAGTTTGCACTACACAGAGTAGTCTGAATATGCAGGGATTGCAGCAGGTAAACAGGAAGTTTGAACGTTTCACAAAACAAACAGTACTTGCATTGTTTGGAGACAGGTATTTAGGAGGTTGAAGGTTAATCCAGCATAGTAAGTCCTTGAAGAGATTGGCAACAGAAAAGCAGCAGTTAGAGAGATTCCTCAGCGAAATCCTAACAGAAGCCTCAAAGTTAACAAACAAACGGACACTGGAGAAACAGGAAGCCAGAATAAAAAGCCTGGTTGTGACATCATCAGGAAGGGGTGGCTCAGACACCTGTCAATCAAGCACACAGAGAGGACTGCAGAGCTTCCCAGCAGCTGAGCATGACAGTGCCCCCTCCTCTAGGACCCCTCCGGGGGACCCGACCGGGCCTGGCAGGGTATTTCTTGTGAAAAGACTTGACAAGAGCTGGAGCATGAACATGAGAGGCCAGTTCCCAAGATCGTTCAGAGATAGGATAACCCTTCCAATGGACCAGGTAGTACAGCCGATTGCCCCGTAGCTTGGAATCGAGAATCTGGCTGACTTCAAACTCAGAAGTTCCCTCTACGGAAAGTGGAGGAGGTGGTTTACTCTTGATAGAGTACCGATTGTATATGACTAGCTTGAGTAGGGAGACATGAAACACTGGATGGATCTTGAGAGTCTTGGGTAAGGCCAGGCGGTATGCAGAAGAACAAACTCTGGAAACAATTCGAAAAGGTCCAATGTACTTAGGACCCAACTTGGTACAAGGTTGTTTTAGACGTATGAATCTGGTGGATAAAAATACTCTGTCTCCAGTACGAAGTAAAGGAGCCTTGCACCTTCTGCGATCAGCATATTTCTTATGTCTTAAGGAAGAAGAGAGTAGATTTTGACGAATGAGTTGCCAGTGATTACTGAGATTTTTCACTATACGATCTGCTCCAGGGACTTCAGTAGAACTGGTAATCATAGGAAAGGTTCTAGGTTCAAATCCATAAGCTGCCTTAAAGGGAGAGGTCTGTAATGAGGCGTTATAACGTGAGTTGTGAGCTAATTCCGCCAAAGGCAATAACTGAGACCAGTTGGAGTGGTGATGGTCTACATAATGTCTTAGAAAAGATTCCAAGGCTTGATTTACACGCTCAGTCTGTCCGTTGGATTGAGGATGGTGTGCAGTAGAAAGTGATATGTTGATTCTGAAGTGTTTACAAAAAGACCTCCAAAACTTGGAAACAAATTGGACTCCACGATCTGAGACTATGTCAGTGGGAAAACCATGTAAACGAGATATATGTAGAACAAAGAGTTCAGAAAGTCTTTGAGCTGTAGGCAAGCCTGAAAGAGGTATGAAGTGAGCAGACTTGGAGAACCGATCCACCACTACCCAAATGGTCGTATTTCCAGCAGAAACAGGAAGATCTGTAACAAAGTCCATGGATAAGTGAGACTAAGGGTAATGAGGAATAGGAAGAGGGTGTAATAGACCAAACGGTCGATGAGAAGATAGTTTGTTCGAAGCACAAGAACTACAAGCAGCAATATAATCCTTAACATCCCTCCTCATAGTGGACCACCAAACATGCTGCTTCAGTTTCCACAACATATTGGTTATTCCCGGATGACCTGCTGAAATGTTGTCATGAGCCCAACGTAGAAGCTAAAGACGTAATCCTTTGGGTACATACAGGATACCAGAAGGTAGTTTGCAAGAAGATGGTACCCGGACTTGAGCAGCATGTAAAGCCTGTACTGGAAAAGAGGATACTTGAGCCAAAACTTTGACTGGACGTAGTATAGATTCTGAATCCAATGGAGAAGGTTCAGAAGATTGGAACTGCCTAGATAAAGCATCTGCCTTGGAATTTTTTGAACCAGGAACATAGGAAAGTACAAAATTAAACCTGGAGAAGAACAAGGCCCACCGAGCCTGACGAGGATTGAGACGTGTAGCTGTTTGGAGGTATAAAAGATTCTTGTGATCTGTCAGAATGAAAAAAGGTTGACTGGTACCCTCTAACCAATGCCTCCATTCATCCAAAGCTAATTTTATAGCCAAAAGCTCCTTATTGCCCACATAATTTAACTCGGCAGGATTGAATTTTTTCGAAAAGAACGCCACAGGATGTATCTTGCTAGTAGTCGGATCACGTTGGGAGAGAACAGCTCCAGCTGCTATAGAGGAAGCGTCAACCTCCAAAATAAACTGGAGATCAGGAATTGGATGACTGAGAAGAGGTGCAGAAGAAAATGCTGATTTTAGCGTTTCAAAAGCCTGTACTGCCGAAGAGGACCAGTTCTTACAATTTTGCCCTTTCTTAGTAAGAGAAGTGAGTGGAGACGTGATGTCAGCAAAGTTCTTTATAAACTTTCTATAGTAATTGGCAAAGCCAAGAAACCTCTGCAGGGATTTGAGAGTAGTTGGTCTGGGCCAGTCCTTGATAGCCGACAGTTTAGCAGGATCCATCTCAAAACCTGATTCAGAAATGATATACCCCAAAAAGGGGATGTAACTCTGATGAAAAGAGCATTTCTCCAATTTAGCGAACAGGGAATTGTCTCGTAACCTCTGAAGAACCAGTCTTACATGATGTACATGTTCCTGTAATGTTTTTGAATAGATTAGAATGTCATCGAGGTAAATGATAACAAATTGATTTAGATAATCTCTGAAGATTTCGTTAACAAAGTGCTGAAATACTGCTGGTGCATTGCACAATCCAAATGGCATTACTAGATACTCATAGTGACCAAATCTAGTGTTAAATGGCGTCTTCCATTCGTCTCCTTTACGGATTCTGACCAGATTGTAGGCCCCACGGAGATCTAACTTGGAAAAAATAGAAGCACCTTGAAGACGATCGAATAACTCAGAAATGAGCGGCAAAGGATAGCTGTTTTTGACAGTAATCTGATTCAAGGCTCGATAATCAATACAGGGACGAAGACCTCCATCTTTTTTCCCAATGAAGAAAAAACCTGCACCCACAGGTGAAGAGGAAGGACGAATGAATCCTCTGGCTAAGTTGTCCTTTATGTATTCCTCAAGAGAGACATTTTCTTGACGAGAGAGGGGATAGGTCCTTCCCTTAGGTAGAGGAGCCCCTGAATACAATTCGATAGGACAGTCAAATATCCGGTGTGGAGGTAACGTCTCAGCCTCTTTTTTAGAAAACACATCACTAAAGGCATGATAGTAATTGGGCAATGATTCAGGAACTTCCACCATAGCTACGACAGGACTGGATGGTTTAGAGGGATTTTGCAGGCAATGTTTGAAACAGGTAGTTCCCCAGGAAATAAGTTCTCCTTTAGACCATGAGAAAACTGGATCATGAAGCTGCAACCAAGGTAACCCCAGAATCAATGGTATGTGGGGAGAAGAGATGACATCAAAACGAATAATTTCAGAATGAAGTATGCCCACAGTCAAAAGAAGAGGAATGGTAGAATGCTTTATGATACCAGTACCTAGAGGCTGTCCGCTGACAGTAGTTACCTTAATTAACTGTTTCTTGGCTTGAAGAGGAATCCTGAGAGAGTCAGCAAAGTTAGAATCAATGAATACTCCAGCAGCTCCAGAATCGATGAGAGCTTGAGCTTGAAACTTGGTGTTTCCAAAAGAGATAGTTACAGGAACAAAAAGTTTAGAATTGAGGGAAGACATGGGATTCTGGCTTAACTCTGTCCCTCTATCAAAAGTTAAGCCTTGGCTTTTACTGGCCGGATAGGACAGTCCTTCAGTAAATGTCCTTTGGTACCACAATACAGACATAACCCAAGAGTACGCCTTCTATGGCGTTCAGCTTCTGACAATTTAATAGCTCCTACTTCCATGGGTTCCACAGACTCAGGAGATTGGGAATTATTATTAGAAAGACTTGAGGTTCGAATAGGAGGACGAAAAGAAGATTTAACAAAGGATCTCCGATTCCTATCTCTCTCCTGAAGACGTTCAGAATGCCGGGCGTCAAGAGTAATACATAAATTGATAAGACCCTCCAATGAATCGGGGAGTTCCCGAAATACTAGTTCATCCTTAAGGCGTTCGCAAAGTCCTTTGCGAAAGGCTGCCCGTAAGGCTCCATGGTTCCAATCAGTTTCTGCGGCTAAAGTCCTGAATTCAATAGCATATTGAGCTACCGAAAGGGATCCCTGTCTCAGATCCAACAATCCTGCCTCAGCAGCTGCAGACCTCCCAGGCTTGTCAAAAACAGAAGAAAAAATAGACACAAATAATTCCACATCCTGTAGTAACGGATCATTCTTCTCTAAAAGAGGGGACACCCAGGCTAGAGCCTTACCCTTCAAGAGAGAAATAATAAAGGTGATTTTGGAAGTAGAATTGGAAAAAACTTGAGGATTGTTTCTGAAGTGTAAACGACACTGATTAAGGAATCCACGGCATTCTTCAGGATTACCGTCATATTTATCTGGAAGTGGGATTCGTGGTATATTCTGTCCAACAGTTTGAGGTGGATTAAAGACAGCATTGGTGCTAGTAGCAGTGGCAGCAGGAGTCACCGTCGCTTGAGAAGGAGCGGAGAGGTTATGTAGCAGAGCAGTAATCTGGTCAAGCTTGGAATCCAAAGATTGCAAATGAGCAGAATGATTTCCTAGAAGTTGCCCTTGTAGAGCCACAGCCCTGGATAACTCGTCAGGGTCCATATTATGGTCCGTTTGTACTGTCAGGTTAGGAAATATCCAGAAGTAGACCCAAATGCAAGGGCGAACTTAAACAACACCCTTGCACTCTGAGTTTAATCCAGGACGTGACCCCACGACAACCTCCAAAAAACAAAGTACTCACGATATGGAGCAGGGTTAGCCTGTGCCAAAGTAATTCATGATATCAGCCAGATAGACTTCTGAATAAGGAACTGGTTTCAGGAAATGCCTTCCACAGAATCAGGAGAGCAGGGAAAGTCACTTATACTCAGACAGAAGAAGGGTAAAACAGAAAACAGTTAATAATGCAGGATTAGGTCATTTGTTATCAGGCAGTCTGAAGGTTAACACTGTGTAGACAGTCTTTGCAGAGTATGCAACAGGTAATCAGGCAGTTTGAGGGTTAACTGAGTAGACAGTCTTTGCAGAGTATGCAACAGGTAATCAGGCAGTTTGAGAGTTAACACTGTGTAGACAGTCTTTGGAGTATGCAACAGGTAATCAGGCAGTTTGAGGGTAAACACTGTGTAGTCAGAACTTGCAGAATTAACAACATGTAATCAGGTAGTTTGAAGGTTAACACTGTGTTGTCAGAACTTGCAGAGTTTGGAAACAGGTAAACATGCAGATTGAAGGATTCACATAAATAACAGTATTTGAATAGTTTGCACTACACAGAGTAGTCTGAATATGCAGGGATTGCGGCAGGTAAACAGGAAGTTTGAAAGTTTCACAAAACAAACAGTACTTGCATTGTTTGGAGACAGGTATTCAGGAGGTTGAAGGTTAATCCAGCATAGTAAGTCCTTGAAGAGATTGGCAACAGAAAAGCAGCAGTTAGAGAGATTCCTCAGCGAAATCCTAACAGAAACCTCAAAGTTAACAAACAAACGGACACTGGAGAAACAGGAAGCCAGAATAAAAAGCCTGGTTGTGACATCATCAGGAAGGGGTGGCTCAGACACCTGTCAATCAAGCACACAGAGAGGACTGCAGAGCTTCCCAGCAGCTGAGCGTGACATCCTCTCTATTGCCCCTGTCTGTTGGAGTACCTCAAGCCTCTGTCCTGGGTCCTCTACTCTTCTCTATTTACACTTCTTCACTGGGTAAACTTATCAACAGCTATGGCTTCAGCTATCACCTCTATGCTGATGATACCCAGATCTACCTTTCCACCCCTGCACTCTCTCCTTCTGTCAACTCTCACATCAGCGACTGCTTATCTGGCATTTCCTCCTGGATGGCCTCTCACCACCTAAAAATAAATATGTCCAAGACCGAACTACTTCTAATTTCCCCCTCTAGCTCCACTCCAGTCTCTAATTTTTCTATCACTGTTGGCGGCACCACTATCTCCCCATCACCCCAAGTCCGCCGCCTCAGAGTCACGCTTGACTCAAATCTGTCCTTCATTCCCCACTTCATTCCCCGCATTTATCGATGTGCAGCGGACATGATCCGCAACATCGGATCATGTCCGCTCGCACAATTGTAATTTGGCCCCTTAGCGTCTACTGTAAAATTTGGTGGAGGAGGGATAATGTTCTGGGGCTGTTTTTCAGGGTTTTGGCTAGGCCCCTTAGTTCCAGTGAAAGATCATCTTAATGAAACAAGATACAAAGACATTTTAGACAATTGATTACTTCCAACTTTGTGGCAACCGTTTTGTTAAGGCTCTTTCCTGTTCCAGCATGACTGTGCCCTTGTGCACAAAACTATGTCCATGAAGACAGCTCTTTTGGCTGAATGGGCCCAAATACCCACAGACACTCCAAAATCATATTTATATATATATATACACACACATAGAAAGTCTGGCACTCTCTTGCAAAAGCTAGGTTATAAGCAAAATGGAAGAGTTAGTTACAGCATGTTGACCAAATGGTGATAGGCCCCGGACTACGTTGAGGTCTCTTCCTCACTGGGTCCCTAAACTACAGCCTTACAATGCATGCCTTCAATCAAACACACTGAGATACAAACAAAGGTGACACAGGCCATTTGTAATTTCCCTAGACACATACAAATTTTGGAAATAGATGTTCCTGAGCCATCTGAAAAAAGCAGCCTGTACCAGAATGCTGTTCCTTAAGCTCTTAAGAATCCGAGATGCCAGACCAAATGGGTAATGCCTGTTTAGGAAGGCAAATCTGCAAAACTTCGTATGTTCAGTGTGAATAGGAAAATGCATCCAGGCATCTTTCAAGTCTATGATAGACACTCCTGCACTAAAGGTAATATAGTTAGAAAAGTCTCTATTTTAAAAGTAGGAAATTTGTTCAACGTTTTTAGATCCAAGATCAGCCTGGAACAATGAAAAGGTTTGAATAGAACCCCTAAATCTGTTGCCCCAAAGGTACTGGTGTAATCACTTCCATGGCTTCTAGGTCTGTTACACATGCCAAGAAAGCTGTCTTTTAAATGATCTTTTGGAACATGAGGCAGAAGGAATCTTCCTTGAGGAGGGTGAGACCGAAAACCTATGTGGTACCCCTTGAAAATTATGTACTTAAGGAACTTGAATGGAATTTTCCTCAAGCCAAGGATCAAGAAGGGAATAAAAGTCTGTTGACTCAATGATGTTTTGCTGGAAAAACTTGTTTTATTACGGGAATCCAAAACAAGTCAAAGTAAGCGAAAGTGAACAAAGTAAAATACAAACGGGTCACAGTGAGGGACGCCTGACGCGTTTCGCGCATGCGTAGATGCGCTTCTTCAGAGGCTAATTAGTTAGTGGCCAGTACAGCTATTTAAACGATACAACCACCAATCCTAGGGTAGCTGTAAGGGATGGCCAATGGGTGCAACATATCCAAGCAGCAGTGTGTTAACATATAATATGCAATCAAGGTATTTTCAAATGGTTGCTGTTTGGAAGGGGCACATCTAAATACAAAGTTCACTGTTAACAACTCTTCAATCAAATATAGAACATGTAAATCAACAATATTCCCTATGGAGCTAAACATACATATGAATAAAATTATAAAATAAAGTAAAATATATGTACTAGGAATCAAAATTAAAAGTAGTAAATGGGAAATAAATAAAACTGTATCATATGGTTTGCTATAAGTCCTGAAATAACATAGATGTGAATCTGGTGTACGTAATCCCAAGAATGTCTCAAAAAGGCATAATTTAAGCAAAATAGGGAGTAAACTAGAACGGGGTCTGAAAGACAGGGCTGAAAACTAATAAAATTGATATTAAATAAGGCAAAAACTAATAAAACTAGAGAGGTATCTATATAGAAATAGATACAGGGATAGGGAAGGTATGTAAAATCTATAACAAAATTGTCTACAAGGTTTTCTAAACTGAAATCAAAGTAAGGATACCAAAGGAGGATGTATATCTATCCATCTCCTATTTAAGTGGATATTGGAATTAGTGTTTGTAGAGTCTACACTTATATAGGTAGTTATGTTACTTGTGTTATATCTATGTGTATGATGTGGATCAATTGTTTAGATAGCTAGTGTTCCTCAGACCTATGGGTGTTAGCTCGCTACGGTAAGATTAGTGAAGATTCTACTGGTTCCCACTGGTTTAATACTGGGATTGGGAAGGGTAGTAGTACCTATACATATAGGTCAACATCTAATCTTTTATTGATGCCATGGGGGTATCTTGTGTTCAATTTTAGGATCCAATATACTTCTCTTTTTAGTAGCCTAGCTGTTCTATCTCCTCCTCTGGCATTTTGTACAATTCTCTCAATCCCCATAAAGGAGAAGAATGTGGTCCCTATGCCATGTTGGCGGAAATGTTTCGCCACTGGTGTTTTAGGATCTTTTTCAGTTAGGGACAGTAAGTGCTCTCTTATTCGGTCTTTTAAAGGACGTGTGGTAATTCCTGTATATTGTTGGAAACAATGTTGGCATGTAATCAGATAGATAACGTATTGCGATGTGCAATCTATTCTTTGTCTGATAGTGTATGTTTCTTTAGTGTTGGTTGAGGTAAAAGTATAATTTTTTTCTGTGTAGTCACAGCTCTTACATGGTGTATGACCGCACTTAAAAGAGCCTGGGGTCAAACTTAGCCAGTTTGTCTGGGTTTGTGTTTTTTCTGAGAATTTTTTATTCATAAGATTGTTTAATGAGGGGGCCTTTTTCGCTACAAATTTAATCCCTTTAGAAATAATTTGTTTCAATGTATTGTCATTGTTTAGTATTACAAGGTTTTTCTTAATAATATTGCACACTTTGTAATACTGTGTGCTGTACTGTGTAGAGAAGACTATGTTATCATTATCAATCTCGGTGGTTTTCTTATTAAATAGTGTATTTCTGTTTAATTTTTGAACTTCTTTGTTTATATTTTGAAGTTTAAATTTGTTATACCCTCTTTTGATCAGTCTGTTTGTTAGTTCCTCAGCTTCTAATTTGTAAGTTTCTATATTAGAACAGTTTCTACGCAATCTTAGATACTGACCTTTGGGGATACCTTTCTTTAGGTGTGGTACATGGCATGAATCTGCTCTCAAGATGGTATTTTTTGATGTTGGTTTTCTGTAGGTGGATGTGCTGATACTCATATTAGTTGTGTCTATTTGGAGTTTTAAGTCCAGATATTCAATCATAAAGTTATCACTTTTGTAAGTGAATGTTAAATTATAATTATTGTTACTAATATGTGTCATGAAGTCATCAATAGTATGTTCTTTGTGTGTTGTGTCCCATATAATAATAAGGTCATCTATAAAGCGACCGTATAATTTGATGTTGTTTTTAAAGGGAAAATCTGTTGCGAATATATGGGTGAGTTCCATCATACCCATGTATATGTTGGCGTATGCCGGGGCGAATTTAGCGCCCATGGCAGTGCCTCGTTTTTGTAAATAGTAGTTGCCCTCATGTACAAAGTAATTATGTTTAAGTAGAAATTCTGTTGTTTCTACAACAAAGGTTATAAAGTTAATATCAAAATTGGTGTGTCTGAGCAACATTTTACTAAGTGCTTCAAGGCCTGTGGTATGGGGAATGTTTGAGTAGAGAGCGGCCACGTCTATAGTGAGCCAGACGTAGCCGCTGTCCCACTGGACATTGTCTAGTTGCTGGATGAGGTGGCCACTGTCCCTTATATATCCTGGTAGAGTTTGGACTATTGGTTGAAGTATGTGATCCAGCCAGCCTCCCAATTTTTCACATAGGGAGCCCTGGCTGGCCACAATGGGTCTGCCCGGCGGTCTTGTGAGACTCTTGTGGATTTTGGGTACTATTCTGAAGCTAGGTATAGTGGGAGCTTCATTAAGTAAAGTTTTAGTGAGTTCATCAGTCATAAAGCCATGTTCTTTGGCTGTGTCCAAGTGATTTTTTAAATGGTTAGTGAAGGAGAGGGTGGGATTGAAAGTTAATTTCTTATATTGTTCCTCATCAGTTAGTTGTCTATTTATTTCCTCAAGGTAATCAGCAGTGTTAAGGAGAACAATAGCGCCACCCTTATCAGCCTTAGTTATGACTATATTAGGATTCTTTTGTAGTTCTTTAAGTGCCTTTCTTTCTTTGTAGGTCAAGTTATCTCTGACTTTTGTGTTGGTACTGAGATGTAGATGTGCATTTAAATCTGTTAATTCTTTTTCTACTGATCTCTGAAAGAGATCTATTAGGTGATCACGTGCATGAACTGGATAAAAATAGGATTTATCCTTTAGTGAGTAAGCGGGGGGGTTGGTGTGTGTGTATCCTTCAGCTCGTGTGGTGTCTTGTTGAAGGGATGTGAGTGTCGTGAGATCAGTTAGGTCTGAGAATCGGAGGCCTATTGTGTTCTCCCGTGTTGCTTCAATCATGTGATCTTCTCGTGGTGTATCAGTGTTAAAAAAGTGTTTCTTTAAAACTATTTTCCTTACCAGTTTGTTAGTGTCCAGAAGGGTGCTAAAAAAATCAGAATTAGTTGCTGGTGCAAAACTTAAACCTTTATTTAATAAATTGATGTGAAAATATGATAGAGTAAAGTCAGAGAGGTTCACTACAGCTATTTCTTCTTGTTTTTCCTGACCCTGCTGGGGTATCTATATGTTTGGTCACTTTTCTTAGGGGTACTAGCTTGTTGAGGTGATTTAACTAAACTTTTCAGATTTTGTCTAGTTCCAGATATATTGCTGGAGGTGGTTGGCAATGTGTCTGTATCTTCTGTTGTTGTTTCTACAGTTTCCATCTCCAGATTATCTGTATCAATGCTGGAGAAAGTTACTTTTCTAGGTGTTTGATTTTTAATCTGTTGTGTCTTGTTTTTAGTGCTATTGGATTGGGTCTTTTTTTGAGAGCCCCTTCTGCCTTGTGGTCTGGTTTTTTGCCATGAATACACTATGTCAAGATCATAGTCTTTCTTATCTCTATTATATTTCTGTACCTTTCTGTCTGAGAGTGTAGCATCTAGATGATCGATAGTATTATCTAACTGTGATTTATAATCTATATATTTTTGTGTTGACTCAAAAGTTTTTAGTATATCAGTAATTTTGTTGATTTCAGCTAATATCGTCTCCCTTTCTTCCCTTTTATGTTTAAGTAACTGCTTCATACATATAATAGAGCAGTTGGTTAAGTTTGTATTCCATTCTTCCATAAAGATGGGATTATCTAGGGCAAAGGAGGGATATTTTTTCATACGTAGTCCTCTGGGGACTTTATTCTCAGCTATATACAAATCCAAAAACTCAATATCCCACCACAAATTTGTTTCCTTAAATTTCAGTTTTTCTAGACTAGAAAATACTGTGTCTAGATTGTCTTCCCTAATGGAGTCTAGGGCATCACTGTGACCCTTAAGAGCTGATGCCATAATGCGTTTTCTTTTTTGTTGTTCATCTAATACCCCTGTGGGAGCTAGTGTAGTAGCCATTTTAGAAAACTATATGTTTAGACAGCAGCAAATATGACACTGTGAATAGTAATGCAATATGATAACTAAGTTAGATATGCAATATCGTAATTATTCAGTCCAGCAATAGTATATTATTGTAGCCAATAACTGAGCACTTAGGATAATAATAAACAAAATAATCAAAAAGGCAAAGCAAGTGTTCAGTATGAGGATTCCACGAGGGGGTTATGAGTAGTATAAGTATAACACCCTCTTGTTTCCAAGGAATCAGTCCCAATGAAATCCGTATTTGTCAGGGACTACAGTCAGTGTGCAGTAAATGCAAAAGTCCCAGCGTTGGTTCCTGGTGTTTAAGCTCCGTATTTGGGTGATAGTGTAGATGTCACTCCAACCTAGATGTCACGGGTGTCTAAGTGCAGAGATAATAGGCAGTCATTGTAAGCTTATCCGGAAGATCTCTTACCCTCCACAAGACTTGGTGGGGTGCCTGGGCGCACTGCTGTACTTCTCCTCGGACTGGTGTGGAAGCCCTTCCGTGGGGGTGCAGCGTGTGGGTCCTTCTTGGCGTGCTTGGAGATCCGGCTCTGGTAACGTGGTGTACTCTTGCGCTCCCCGTGACGTCGCTAGGTGGATTGTGGGTATTGTAGTTCCGGGCACTCCCGGAAATCAACGCTGGTTGGGCTACTGGTACAACAGAACAGTGTGCGGTATATCCTCCGCTATAGAACAAGGATCAAGAAGGGAATAAAAGTCTGTTGACTCAATGATGTTTTGCTGGAAAAACTTGTTTTATTACGGGAATCCAAAACAAGTCAAAGTAAGCGAAAGTGAACAAAGTAAAATACAAACGGGTCACAGTGAGGGACGCCTGACGCGTTTCGCGCATGCGTAGATGCGCTTCTTCAGAGGCTAATTAGTTAGTGGCCAGTACAGCTATTTAAACGATACAACCACCAATCCTAGGGTAGCTGTAAGGGATGGCCAATGGGTGCAACATATCCAAGCAGCAGTGTGTTAACATATAATATGCAATCAAGGTATTTTCAAATGGTTGCTGTTTGGAAGGGGCACATCTAAATACAAAGTTCACTGTTAACAACTCTTCAATCAAATATAGAACATGTAAATCAACAATATTCCCTATGGAGCTAAACATACATATGAATAAAATTATAAAATAAAGTAAAATATATGTACTAGGAATCAAAATTAAAAGTAGTAAATGGGAAATAAATAAAACTGTATCATATGGTTTGCTATAAGTCCTGAAATAACATAGATGTGAATCTGGTGTACGTAATCCCAAGAATGTCTCAAAAAGGCATAATTTAAGCAAAATAGGGAGTAAACTAGAACGGGGTCTGAAAGACAGGGCTGAAAACTAATAAAATTGATATTAAATAAGGCAAAAACTAATAAAACTAGAGAGGTATCTATATAGAAATAGATACAGGGATAGGGAAGGTATGTAAAATCTATAACAAAATTGTCTACAAGGTTTTCTAAACTGAAATCAAAGTAAGGATACCAAAGGAGGATGTATATCTATCCATCTCCTATTTAAGTGGATATTGGAATTAGTGTTTGTAGAGTCTACACTTATATAGGTAGTTATGTTACTTGTGTTATATCTATGTATATGATGTGGATCAATTGTTTAGATAGCTAGTGTTCCTCAGACCTATGGGTGTTAGCTCGCTACGGTAAGATTAGTGAAGATTCTACTGGTTCCCACTGGTTTAATACTGGGATTGGGAAGGGTAGTAGTACCTATACATATAGGTCAACATCTAATCTTTTATTGATGCCATGGGGGTATCTTGTGTTCAATTTTAGGATCCAATATACTTCTCTTTTTAGTAGCCTAGCTGTTCTATCTCCTCCTCTGGCATTTTGTACAATTCTCTCAATCCCCATAAAGGAGAAGAATGTGGTCCCTATGCCATGTTGGCGGAAATGTTTCGCCACTGGTGTTTTAGGATCTTTTTCAGTTAGGGACAGTAAGTGCTCTCTTATTCGGTCTTTTAAAGGACGTGTGGTAATTCCTGTATATTGTTGGAAACAATGTTGGCATGTAATCAGATAGATAACGTATTGCGATGTGCAATCTATTCTTTGTCTGATAGTGTATGTTTCTTTAGTGTTGGTTGAGGTAAAAGTATAATTTTTTTTCTGTGTAGTCACAGCTCTTACATGGTGTATGACCGCACTTAAAAGAGCCTGGGGTCAAACTTAGCCAGTTTGTCTGGGTTTGTGTTTTTTCTGAGAATTTTTTATTCATAAGATTGTTTAATGAGGGGGCCTTTTTCGCTACAAATTTAATCCCTTTAGAAATAATTTGTTTCAATGTATTGTCATTGTTTAGTATTACAAGGTTTTTCTTAATAATATTGCACACTTTGTAATACTGTGTGCTGTACTGTGTAGAGAAGACTATGTTATCATTATCAATCTCGGTGGTTTTCTTATTAAATAGTGTATTTCTGTTTAATTTTTGAACTTCTTTGTTTATATTTTGAAGTTTAAATTTGTTATACCCTCTTTTGATCAGTCTGTTTGTTAGTTCCTCAGCTTCTAATTTGTAAGTTTCTATATTAGAACAGTTTCTACGCAATCTTAGATACTGACCTTTGGGGATACCTTTCTTTAGGTGTGGTACATGGCATGAATCTGCTCTCAAGATGGTATTTTTTGATGTTGGTTTTCTGTAGGTGGATGTGCTGATACTCATATTAGTTGTGTCTATTTGGAGTTTTAAGTCCAGATATTCAATCATAAAGTTATCACTTTTGTAAGTGAATGTTAAATTATAATTATTGTTACTAATATGTGTCATGAAGTCATCAATAGTATGTTCTTTGTGTGTTGTGTCCCATATAATAATAAGGTCATCTATAAAGCGACCGTATAATTTGATGTTGTTTTTAAAGGGAAAATCTGTTGCGAATATATGGGTGAGTTCCATCATACCCATGTATATGTTGGCGTATGCCGGGGCGAATTTAGCGCCCATGGCAGTGCCTCGTTTTTGTAAATAGTAGTTGCCCTCATGTACAAAGTAATTATGTTTAAGTAGAAATTCTGTTGTTTCTACAACAAAGGTTATAAAGTTAATATCAAAATTGGTGTGTCTGAGCAACATTTTACTAAGTGCTTCAAGGCCTGTGGTATGGGGAATGTTTGAGTAGAGAGCGGCCACGTCTATAGTGAGCCAGACGTAGCCGCTGTCCCACTGGACATTGTCTAGTTGCTGGATGAGGTGGCCACTGTCCCTTATATATCCTGGTAGAGTTTGGACTATTGGTTGAAGTATGTGATCCAGCCAGCCTCCCAATTTTTCACATAGGGAGCCCTGGCTGGCCACAATGGGTCTGCCCGGCGGTCTTGTGAGACTCCTAAAAATAGTTCAGTCTGCCCTCCACCAGAACTGAGTCTGGGTTGGGTGCCACACCTCCATGCTGATTTGGAGGAAGGGGCAGACATTTTTGGTCTGTTTGGACCAAGAGGAACCAGGCTTCTACAAGAAACCTGGTGGTGTCTGACTTCTGAGACTCTAAAGACGAGGATCTTTGCATCTTGGAATGAAGAAAGGAGTGAAATTGTCTAGCGGATTTATAGGGACAGTATACTATAAAACAGTTTTTCCATTAAAGTGAATGTAAATTTTGATGAACCAGTGCCTGGTTTTTAATAATCAGGGGCACTTTCATTCATCAAACTTTACATTTCATATCACTGCTCCCACTAGCTTCAAAACTCCTTGAAAAACTAGTTTTCAATCGCCTAACCCACTTCCTGTCCTCCAACTCATTGCTCGACCCCCTGCAATCTGGCTTCCGTCCCCAACACTGAACTGAAACTGCCCTCACCAAGGTTACTAACGATCTCCTTTCTGCTAAAAACAAAGGCTACTACTCTATACTCATCTTACTTGACCTATCTGCTGCCTTTGACACTGTTGACCATCCCCTTCTCCTACAGTCTCTCAGTTCTCTTGGTCTCTGTGACACTGCCCTCTCCTGGATTCACTCTTATCTCTCTAACAGATACTTCTCCGTCTCTTTTGCTGGTGACTCCTCTCTATTGCCCCTGTCTGTTGGAGTACCTCAAGGCTCTGTCCTGGGTCCTCTACTCTTCTCTATTTACACTTCTTCACTGGGTAAACTTATCAACAGCTATGGCTTCAGCTATCACCTCTATGCTGATGATACCCAGATCTACCTTTCCACCCCTGCACTCTCTCCTTCTGTCAACTCTCACATCAGCGACTGCTTATCTGGCATTTCCTCCTGGATGGCCTCTCACCACCTAAAAATAAATATGTCCAAGACCAAACTACTTCTAATTCCCCCCTCTAGCTCCACTCCAGTCTCTAATTTTTCTATCACTGTTGGCGGCACCACTATCTCCCCATCACCCCAAGTCCGCCGCCTCAGAGTCACGCTTGACTCAAATCTGTCCTTCATTCCCCACATCCAACTGCTCTCTTCATCCTGCCGCAACCACCTACGCAATATCTCCAAAATTCGCCCGTTTCTGAGTGCTGAAACTACCAAACAGCTCATCCACTCCCTGGTAATTTCCCGACTTGACTACTGTAACAACTTACTAACTGGCCTCCCTCTCTCCCACCTCTCTCCCCTCCAATCCGTCCTAAATGCATCTGACAGACTAATCCACCTCTCTCAATGCTCTGTTTCTGCTGCGCCTCTCTGTGAGTCCCTTCACTGGTTCCCCATTCACAACAGAGTTAAATTCAAACTTCTCACCCAGACCTACAAAGCCCTCACCAATGCTGCCCCACCCTACCTGTCCTCACTCATCAACAAATATACTCCTGCCCGTCCCCTAAGATCCAACAACGACCTGCTTCTTGCGTCCTCTGCCATCACCTCTTCTCATTCTAGACTACAGGACTTCTCTCATGCGGCACCAACCCTCTGGAAAAAACTTCCTTGAGATGTCAGACTTGCCCCTAACCTCTCCTCCTTTAAACGTTCCCTAAAGACCTTTCTGTTCAGGGAAGCTTATCACCCAACTTATTAACAAACTAACCAATTATCTATCTCCTCACTAATATCATTCTCCCCTCTGCAGTCCCCACCTCCTGTTTCCAATCCTCCTACCCATCTAGATTGTAAGTTCCCACGGGAACAGGGCCCTCAATTCCCCCTGTATTTGTCTGTAAAATTTTGTGCCTTATCGTATTGTTTCTCCACTGTACTGTTATCCTTGTACCCATGGGCAGCGCTGCGGAATCTGTTGGCGCTTTATAAATAAAGAATAATAATAATAATAATAATTTCACTGGTTTTGTTAAATACTTACCTTTTCTTTGTGAAAGCCGCTCCATCGCTACCTCCGCCCGTCGCAAGCCTCTTCCTACATCAGAAATGACGATCCCGGCCTTCCTCCAATCACGGCGTTGCTTTAGGCAGTGATTCCCCCTGGGGGGAAGCCGTGATTTAAGGATGACGGAATCGTCATTGCTGACGTATGAAGGGGCTCTCTCACCCCACCTCGTTTCTCAGAGCAACCGTGATCTCCAAACCCTTCCCTTTTGTGAGAAATGTATGTTGAACCTGATCTTGAAAGAGTTGGTCTCTGACCGACTTATCCCTCTCCGGCTGGCTGGGCTCCTCAAACTACCGGCCGCCGCATCCAGCACCCTCTGGGAAACTTTACCTCTGGCCGCTTCAGAGGCCCCTTGTCCCAGAGCAAGAGTTGGGCCTGTTCCCAGGAGTGAGCTCCATTGGGAACCAGGGTTTCCGAGCTCTATTCAGCAGACTGCCCTTCGGCTGCCCGGCCCCATGGAACCGCCTGCTGGCCGCATCAGCTCGGATCCCCGGTCCTCAGCTCGGATCCCCGGTCCTCTTTAACCCAGGTCGCTCCAGTGGTCCTTTGTCCCAGATCTGCTCTTCTGGGAATTAATACCTCTTGGAGAGGACCATAGGTGGGGTGATTGCCAGGGAAGAGCTCCCATGGGAACCAGGGGTTTTGGACTCCCACTCATCACCTAGTCTCCAGTGGCCTTCCCAGAAAATGGTTAGACGTCCATAGCTCCAGCCCCCAGCCATGGATCAAGTTATTGGACTGTATCAGCTGGGGACCAAGGGCTTTCCAACGACATCCTGGAAGTGCTGCCGCTCCCTCCGGATCACCCCGAATGCACCATCCCCGTACCGCTGGACACTGGGGAACAATGGACACTATGGTGGCGCGAGCCTGTCTGGAGGTGCGGGAATGGCGGCAGATTTGAGGGACTGATAAGACTCTTATCAAGATCAGTTTGTGTATAATTGTGTGTGTTTCCTAATAAAGTGAACTTCGTGTTTTCACCTGAATGCTAGTTTGTCTAGTTATTTGGGTGGGCTTCTGCTAAAATCACTTTCTTCACTACGTAGCGGCTGGTTCCAGGTACTAGGAGAATCCTCGGCGGAGCTACCCAGTCGGGGTAGCCGGGAATCCGTCACATTGGTGGCAGCGGTGGGATGCTTCCATCTACCTGGAATGTCAAAACCACCACCTAAAGATAAATTCAGATGGAGCAGTATTTTGTGCTCCGGAAGGAAGAATTACGGGGGTTGCTGGAGGCTAGAGGAAGGGTTGCTTGCCACAAGACCAAGGCGGTAATCGTAGCCGAGCTAATGGAAGAAGACCGGGCTAACGCATTGGCTGGTGGGTCCGGTAGTGACCACCGCAGTGCTGGTGGAGCTGGTAGCAATGACTACAGTGAGGAGCACAAGTTGATGGGGGGGACCCCACCGGCCCCTCCAGGGCAGACTCTCAACCACCAAAGTTGCCGCATGTGACTTTCCGAGCGTTCACAGAGGATGAAGACATCGACAGCTACCTTCAAGTCTTTGAGACGCAGTGTGAGCTGCAGGAGGTCGCCCAGACCGACAGAGTCTCCATCATGCTCGGCAAGCTATCCGGTCGAGCCTTGGAGGCCTTTCCCACTATTTCTGCCAAGGATAAGAGGGACTATAATAAGGTGAACGAACGCATCCTAGCCTGATATGGCCTCACGCCCGAAGCTCACCAGCAGAAGTTTAGGAACTGAAAAAGCAAGAGGGACAGCCTTTAATAGAGTGGACGCACCAGTTTACTCGCTCCATGGACTCTTGGCTCGCCTGCAGCAAAACCACCACTGGGGCCGAAATTGCACAGCTCTTTCTCCTGGAACATTTCTACAACCATGTTCCAGCAGCGGTCAGAGAATGGGTCTATGACTGCCGGGCCTACCACAGCTGACCAAGCGGCCACCCTGGCTGATAAATACACTGATATGGAGTAAGTGTGTAAGTGAAGGAACTCCTCAAACAGAGGCTTTAGTATACTGAAATAAAGGATTCAACACTGTTAATGGGTAGTGTGTTATATCAGAAGAGGAGTTGAAAATAGTTAAATTGAAAAAGTTAAATTGATAAAGTTTCCTAGTACAAGAGAAAATGTGAAGAATTATTATTTTTTCATCACCGTTTTTTAGTTCTTCTCTTTGGATATTCTCATATCCTCTGTGCACATATATTTTTTAATATACTTTTTAAGATTGGCCAATCTTTTCTGTGCTAGGTTTTAATAAACGACACTAGCAGTATTTGTTCACATCTGTTTATTTTCAGTGTTTACTCTATCAATGTTATAATTTATTAGTATAATTTTCTTAAATCCTATTTTATTAAATATATATATTTTTTAATGCTTAAGCTGTCCTACCATTGTGTATAACCCAGTCGCAGTTAAAGTTGTTACTTTGTAATCATAACACGCATTGCTATACGCTCTAGTAACACCTGCTATATTGCTATATATTTTAGAAACATATTTTAGCAACATTTGCTATATCGAAACACACTCTAGCAACATTTGCTACACCGCTCAACTAATACAATTGTTCTACATTCAGCCATACTCTATCAGCACTATTATTCTTCACATTTTCTCTTGTACTAGGAAACTTTATCAATTTAACTTTTTCAATTGAATTATTTTTAACTCCTCTTGTGATATAATGCACTACCCATTAACAGTGTTGAATCCTTTATTTCAGTATACTTAAGCCTCTGTTTGAGGCGCTCCTTCACTTACACACTTACTCCATATAAACTAGAATGATTTAGTTAGGCAATCGTTCCTTCCCGAAGTGAGCTTGTATTCTTTTTTTAACTCTTGGTGCTGTCCTCTATATATATTCCCCATGATCAAAACACTGATGCCATGCGCGAGACCACATCAGAACTCCAGGCAGCAACCCACTCCACTTCAACCCCAGCTCATCCCCCAACGGCTCCTCGGCAGCCCCAAGCCCGGCCGGCCCCTATTTCCATGGCCAGGGACAGCAATCCCTGGGGGTGCTATGGGTGTGGGCAACCCGGCCACATCCGACGGTACTGTCCGCTACAGCCAAGAAACCCCTCAGCACAGCAGCCTAGGAACCCCTCACCGGCCCAGTCGGGGAACACTCCAGACAGGACCTATCAAGCCACTGCCCACTGCTTGTATGCAGCGGGTCCTGCCAACTATGCTGAATGGGCAGATGAAGAAGTTGGAGTTCAGCCTTGTGACCAAAGATAACCGCCAGCACCATCGCCAGGACATATGGGTCAATGGGCAGGTGGCCCAGGGATTAAGGGACACTGGAGCCACCATCTCTCTGATCCAACCCCACCTGGCCCCCACCTCCGGCTGAACAAGGAAGACCCTTGCTGTTCAGGTGGCTGGAGGTGCCATATTCGAGATCCCCACAGCCTGGGTGCACATGAACTGGGGAGCCGGCTCCCGTGATGTGGAGGTGGGCATCATGCAACAGCTACCTGCCGAGGTCTTGTTGGGAAATTACCTTGGCCATCTTGCCTCCAGCATTGTGGGGAATAACTCCCCGGATACCTGCCCAGTGACCACCCGCCAGCAAGCCAGGCGCCAAGCCACCACACCGGATGTGGGGACCCAGGTGAGACAATCTGCTGTGACTCCTAACGTACCCTGACATTCTGACCTGACCCTGAGCGACCCGACCTTAGCCCTTTATCGAGAATGAGTAGGTACAGACCCCCAGGGCCCAGGGGAGGAATGTTTCTAGTGGGAAGGAGGGCTCCTGTACCGGATCTCCGAGAGGAGAAAAGGCCGGGGTCCAAACATCAGCTGGTTGTACCAAAGAATTTTTGGTTCAACCTACTGCAGATAGGGCATGATATTCCCCTAGCTGGACATTTAGGAAATTCCAGGACTTACCACCACCCTAACCCAAACCTTTTTCTGGCCAGGGGTTACAGCAGATATTAGAGACTACTGTAAGTCTTGCGAAGTGTGCCAGAAAGCAGGGAAGACCGGGGACCATACTAAAGCCCCCCTGCACCCCCTCCCTATTATTGATGACATTTTTAGCAGGGTTGCCATAGACATAGTGGGTCCATTAGCTTGACCCAGCCCCTCAGGGAAAAGGTACATACTTACAGTAGTGGACTATGCCACTCGATACCCGGAGGCAATCCCTTTGGCTAAAATCAAGATGGAGACAGTAGCTGATGCTCCGGATATTCACCAGGGTAGGCTTCCCCCGGGAAGTGATCTCCGACCAGGGATCACAGTTCACTGCGGTAATCACCCAGCAGTTATGGAGATTGTGCAGAATCAAACCCCTGCACAGTGCCCCATACCATCCCCAGATGAATAGGCTATGTGAGCGGTTCAACAGGACCCTAAAGCAGCTGCTTAGGACATTCTTGGCCACTCACAAGGACTGGGAAAGACTCCTGCCACACCTCCTCTTTGCATACCGAGAGGTGCCCCAGAAATCCACAGGCTTCTCCCTCTTTTAGTTAGTGTATGGCAGAAGATAAGAGGACCCTTTGACTTAGTAAGAGCCCACTGGGAAGGGACTACAGGAGGGGAAGAACACTCCATTGTGGAGTACGTTCTCTAACTCAGGGACCGAATGAAGGATCTCACTGACTGGGTGCGAGAGAACCTTCAGTTCGCCCAACGTAAACAGAAACAATGGTACGACTGAAATGCTCATACCCGAACCCTAGCTGTAGGGCAGAAGGTCCTCACCTTGAAGCCTGTCAAAATGGACAAGCTACAGACCTCCTGGCCGGGACCTTACCGGATGGTGGAACAACTGAATGATACCACCTATTTGATAGCCAAATGCTCAGATGACCGGGTCCGCTGGACCTATCATGTGAACATGTTAAAGGCATACGTAGAAAGGGCCAAGGATGTGGGCTCTATCTGTGCTCTGGCGTTGGAGGACTTTGAGAGTTTTCCCATACCGGAGCTCCCCAGCACCACAGCGGCCATACACAGAGTGGAGACCCCGGGACAGGCTCCCCTATGACAGACAGCATACAGGGTCCCAGAGGCAGTCAGGGACAGTATGCACCGTGAGCTCCAGGGAATGCTGGACCTAGGCATTGTTGAGCCGTCCAACAGTCCCTGGGCCTCCCCGGTGGTGCTGGTACCTAAGAAGGATGGGACTACCCGGTTCTGCATTGACTACCATAAGCTCAATGACAGAACCACCACTGACGCATACCCTATGCCCCGAGTCGATTACCTATTAGACAGAATCGCCCACGGCCACTTCCTGACCATCCTTGACCACTGCAAGGGATATTGGAAGATCCCTTTAGACCCTGAGTCCATCACCAAGTCTGCCTTCATCACCCCCTTCAGCCTCTACCAGTTCAAGGTCATGCCATTTGGGATGAAGAACGCTCCAGCTACCTTCCAAAGGATGGTGGATCGCTGGATGGCCTCCAGGACTATGCCTGCACATACCTGGGTGACTTCGCCATCTATAGTGACACCTGGGAGGACCATTTGGTCCACCTAGGTGTCATTTTAGATCGCCTCAGAACCGCCGGACTGACCTTAAAGCCAGAGAAATGCACAATAGGGGGCTCGGAGGTCCAGTACCTGGGCCACCGAGTGGGCTGCAGAAAGCAGCGTCCAGGGCCAGCTAAGGTTGAGGCAGTGGCAAACTGGTCCACTCCCAGGACCAAAACC
The DNA here is from genome assembly GCF_027579735.1 of Bombina bombina. NCBI lineage: Eukaryota > Metazoa > Chordata > Amphibia > Anura > Bombinatoridae > Bombina > Bombina bombina. The sequence continues at coordinate 96,826,548 of NC_069505.1, read as the reverse complement.
CAAGTTCTAGCTTTCATAGGAACCGCAGGTTATTACCGGAAATTTGTCCCCAATTACAGTGCCCTAGCCATACCCCTGACCGACCTGACCCGTAAACGACTGCCCCGACAGGTCCTGTGGTCTGCGAAGTGTGAAACTGCCTTCCAGAACCTTAAGTCTGCTTTAATCTCTGCTCCAGTCCTGGCTGCTCCTAACCCCACCAACCGTTTTTGTGTCCACACAGATGCCTCCATGTTCAGGTTGGGAGCAGTGTTAAGCCAGGTGGATGCAGAAGGACAAGACCACCCCATAGCCTACATCAGTAGGAAGCTGTTGCCCAGAGACGTAGGCTACGTGGCGGTGGAAAAAGAGTGTCTGGCCCTGGTGTGGGCCCTAAAAAAGCTACAGCCCTACCTTTATAGGAGACCCTTAACCATCTTCACAGACCATAACCCCCTCGTATGGCTTAACAGAGTTTCTGGGGACCATGAAAGATTGCTGTGGTAGAGTTTAGCCCTGCAGCCCTTTAACTTTGACATTCAGTACCGGCCAGGAAAAAGCAATGGGAACACTAATGGATTTTCCCGGCAGACTGAAGTGGCATAAGCTCCTCGGACAGCCCCAGGGTGACCTGTGTATAGATCTAGCCGAACTGGAAGGGGGCAGCTGTCACGGATACCGGGCTGCAAGGATTAAACCCCTACCCCCTACTTCCTCACCCCCTCTCATTTCTTAGTAGTTTTGGGCTTTGAAGAGCAACTGCAATCTCCAAATCCTTCCCTTTTGTGAGATATGTATGTTGAACCTGATCTTGAAAGAGCTGGTCTATGACCGACCTATCCCTCTCCAGCCAATCGGGCTCGTGGAACTACCGGCCGGCCGCCATATCCAGAACCCTCCGGGAAACTTTACCTCCAGCTGATTCAGAGGCCCCTTGTCCCAGAGCTCCGCTCTCTTAGGGGGTACCCCATGGGGAGGGCAAGAGGTGGGCCAGTTGCTGGAGGTGAGCTCCATTGGGAACTGGGGTTTCTGAGCTCTATTCAGCAGACCGCCCTTCGGCTGGCCGACCCCATGGAACTGCCGGCCAGCCGCATGAGCTTGGATCCCCGGTCCTCTTTAACCCTGGTCGCTCCAGCAGTCCTTTATCCCAGAGCTCAGTTCTTCTGGGAATTAATACCTCTTGAGGAGGACCAGAGGTGGGTAATTGCCCAGGAGGAGCTCCCATGGGAACCGGGGGTTTTGGATTCCCCCTCATCACCTAGTCTCAGGTGGCCTTCCCGGTGTATGGTTGGACATCCATTGCTCTGGTCCCCAGTCATGGATCAGGGCACTTTTTGGACTGTATCAGCTGGGGATCAAGGGCTTTCTGACACCCTGGAAGTGACGCTGCTCCCCCGGGATCACCCCGAATACACCATCCCCGTACCGCTGGACACTGGGGAACAATGGACACTATGGTGGCGACAGCCTGTCTGGAGGGGGCAGGAATGGCGTGAGATTTGAGGGACTGATAAGACTCTTATCAAGATCAGTTTGTGTATAAATGTTGTGTGTGTAATCCGTCACAGAATTGTTCAGGTGATATTTTCTAGTCAGCTTTTTACAGCTATGCAGCATCACTTTCAAGTGTTTCAACATTTGGGTATCATGGCCCTTTAAAGAAAAAAGAAACATCAAACCCTGCGCATAGCAATTCCCTTAACTGAACATGCTCACTGGTTTAGTGGAGTAAAAGTTCTGTGTTTAAATCATATAAAAACAACTCAGCACAGAACTATAAATATTATTAGCAAAACTCAAGGATTTTGTTTTGCAACTTTTCCAGCAGTTTTAACTTCTGATCTGCCTGTGCTTTGAAATAACATAAAGTCACACTCGCTCCCTGAACTTTAAAGGTTACCCCGATTCTTCCTATATCTGTAGCGCTACAGTGATCTACTCTACTATTGCTCGCTAAGGTTAGAGCAATGAATTACGACACTACGATACTGTGACGTATTAGGAGTCACGTGACCGGACCGACACAAGCCGCAACTCACCTCTCCTTCTAGACGCGGACAGGACCGCCAAAAGGAGCTAAACTGCAACATCCATATTTACGCCTCTGTCTGAGGTGCAAGGTACATTGTATCAACGGTTAATATAACCATTAAATATCTGAGACGCATTAAGTAACTATTCAAATCCCTGCTCATTGGTGGTGCTTTGTTGTTCGGTGGACACTTGCCGTTTGTTTCACCTATAATTCAGGCTGATGAAATAGTTTTTTTTATATACACATGTGAAAATATTTGTTTTTAGACAAAGTATATACTCACACGTTGTCTGTATCATTTTTATAATCAGGTGCACTATCAGTTTTAAATTGCTACAGGGAGATGTCCCTTATTATTGAATATATCTGTTTTATTTTTGCTATAAAATAAATATTTTGTTAATATAACTCTGACTAATAGTCTATATTTAGTTACAAATAACATATAAGCTGTCCGTGCTTTATGCGCTACCTCTAGGACTGCATCCTTTAAAGAACTTATCAATCTTTTTCGCAGATCATTTGTCTGCAGGTTGAAGGTCCTAAATCTGCAAGGTGAGCAAAAACTTCCTGTAACAGAATGTGCTCTAATTTGAAATGAAAAGACACATCTTCTGCTACTTTGTCACTACGGTTTCAGAATAATTGTCCTCAGCTAAGGAGCAGGTTTCTAATTATAAATTATACTCCTGGAGGGTACAGGGCACTGTCCTAAACAGGTCGCTCCTTAGAGATGTCCCAGATGAGCCCAGGACCTTTGAAGGGTTCTCTTATGTCCTTCGCTTTTAACTGGTTGGGGCATGAAAGTCATCAGTTGTGAAATTGCAGTGAATGTACTGTTTTCAGTTAGGAGACAGCTCCGTATAACTGTCCCGGGATAAAACCCTGATGGGTGACAAAACCCTGAGTGCTCTGCTACAAATGCAACACTGCATGATCCTGTCTAGTAATAGACACAGACAAAGCACATAGGTTTACAAAGCTAGGGACACACTCCAACACTTCCATACATGCAGGGGTTGAGTCCTACAACAAAAAGTGTGGGAACTCACCAAGACTTCCACCCTCCCCCTCACAATAAATATTGTTTTATATAAATAAATATATATATATATATATATATATATATATATATATATATATATATATATATATATATATATATATATATATATATATATATATACATACATACATACATACATACATACATACATGCACACATACATACATACATGCACACATACATACATACATATACATACATACATACATACATACATACACACACACACACACACACACACACATACACACACACACTTTATTTATATGTATATAATCTATACACTTTAGTTAATGAAAGCAAATTAAATCAAATGAAGGGTTGAATAGTTGCCTTTGGGCCTGAGAATCCTCCTCTGTCACAGAGTCTCACCCACTTAAATGACCAGTAGATAAAGTAGTTTTGCATAAACAACAAATGCATGATAACAAGACAATGCAATGCCACTTAGTCTGAACTTTAAATAAGAAGTAGATTTTTTCTGACAAGTTTCAGTTATGTCTTTTTCCACTCCCACTGTATCATGTGACAGCTATCAGCCAATCACAAATGCATATACATATATTCTGTGAATTCTTGCACATGCTCAGTCTGAGCTGGTGACTCAAAAAGTGTAAATATAAAAAGTGCATATTTTGTTAATGGACGTAAATTGGAAAGTTGTTTAAAATTGCAGCTCTATCTGAATCATTAAATATTTTTTTTTTTACTTGCGTGCCCCTTTAAGGTGCAATAGTCCTATTTCTGCTGAGGGGATCTAAATAGGCTGACCATATGTCCCATTTTGAAAGGGACAGTACCGTTATTTTATGTTTTTTCCTCTGTCCCGTCTTTTCTTTATTAATAGTCATTTTGTCCCGTTTTGAGGGTTATCAGACCGTGCGGGCAGCGCAAGTGTAATTTTTATTGCACACACACCACTTAAATTTTTTTAAACTCCAGGCCGGCGGGGAGGGCAGTTTTTTAAAAAACTTTTTTTTTTTTTTTTTTTTTTTTTTTAACTGCAACCGGGTTGGGTGGCAGTGCCCACATGATCCACAGCATGCAGTCTTCATGCAGTCTTAGCAGTCTATGCCGCCCGTGCTCTTCAAAATTAGGGATGTGTCATTGATAGGTGCCTATAAAGAGTCAGTGACAGCAGGTCAGTACTCAGTCGTGAGCTGTCAGACTGAGCCTAGGAGGGAGACTGGTCACTGGTCAGCGTGAGGGAAGTTAGATTACTAGCTAGCTCAGCTGCAGTAGTGCCAATACTTTACTAGTAACTTACACTCAGGACAGGCTCAGCACAGGGGTCGGCAGGAGTCGGACTAAAAATATCTGAGATTCAATCAGTCATTATCTGGATCTGATGTGATGATCAATCATCTGCCTTTAGCCGCTGCCTCACCATCATCAGAATTATAGGCTGACCTGACCATCACCAGACACCAGAGAGATAATTGTTGTTGCCATCTTCTTCTTGTTTGTGTCACAGACGTGTGAAGTGAACATACAAACTAGTGTTATGGTCTGGTCTGGAAGTAGATCGATTCAACTGTCTACAGTCTATGTTCTAAACTTCAGCTTCTGCAAGAATTGTGCACGGCAAAGGTAAGACCAGTGTCTGTGCCTGGCAATCAAATTAAATTAATTGTTATTTATTATATCATATGCTTTTTATTATTATGCTGCTGCAGTGCTGGTTGTAGTACAGGCGTTATAAAATAACGGTTATTATCAAGTAACTATGTAGTTCCACACTTTTATCAGTTCTTCCACCATTTACATGTGTAACAATGATTTTGGGCAACTCGGCTAAATAAAATCTACAACTACTATCCAGATATTCAAACCAAACGCAAGTTCAGAGGCTTTTACCCTTTAAAATCAGTTAATATGGGAAAATTTGCCTTGACAACATAGGATAATCTCACTTTTTTAAAGCATGTTTGTTGTTTGTATGATAAATTAAATTGTAATACTTTTGTTCACAAGCTTCAGAATCAGCTCTTCTTATTATATAAGCATGTTCTCTTTGATTTTCTTTGTTTAAACAACAAATTTGGCTTGGCTATCCATCTGTTTAAAAGTGACAATGAGTCTGAGACAAGTTCCATAATATATATTAATGAATATTGTGTGTGTGTGTGTGTGGGGGGGGGGCATGATGGATGTGATCTAATGGAGGGAACCTTTGTCATTAGAATGGTTATTGGATAAGTAATTTTATTTCCCTTAACAACAGTTATAATAAAAAGCATTTTATAGGGTGTCTTTATAAGTCAGTGTGCATCACATTTTGAGTAAAAATAATTTCATATACATGATACATCAGCCCATGGAGTGTGAGAAGTTTTATTATATGGTGTTGAAAGACCGAAATTTGCTGTGTAAATTTGTTTCATCAGACAAATATTCATGGTACAATCATGATGAAATACAGTCCCCCTCTAGCTCTACGTCTACCTACATTTTTTTGTATGAGTTCTTCTGTCACTGAAGGATAAATGTTGGCTCAATAGTTTAAATTCATGTCATAAAAGTTACCTTTTGTTAAAAACGTACTTTTTTTCATATAAATAAAGAATATTAACCCCGTCCCGTTTTTGACCGCTCAATGTCCCATTTTTGTCTCAAGGAAATATGGTCAGCCTAGATCTAAATAACCCCAGAGCAAGTCACACAGAAATGTAAGCACCATGTGTTCCACACAGTACGGGGTGATCACACAGCAGGACCGCTGACAGGCTTGCATTTAGTGTATTGTAGGAAGTTTTACTGCCCATTACTAGAGGATCTTACTATTCCTTCTAACCAGACTGTTACCGCTCGACTTGACCCCTGCCTACATGGCAAAAACATATGAAAAGGGGTTAAATTGTCTAAATTCTAATGCATCAGTAGTATGTACTAAGACGGTTTGCTCCACAATGATTTAGAATAGTAAGGACAGGCAAGTATCTAAAACTAGATAGCAGTACAGAAATACAGTATTACAGGCACAGAAAGGGTTAACACCCTCAGGGGAACACACGAATATACATTGGGTACTGTTTCACGAAGAGCATAAAATGTACTTTAAAATATTAAAAAATGATAGTTTGAGTAAATAAAGGGTTAAATAAATATATGCAAATATATTGTTATTAAGGGTGCTTACCACTCTAAGGCATTGAGGAGAAATTGCAGTGTGCCATCAAATATGGGCATGGTCTGTGAGGGAAAGGAGACACAGAGCACAGTTTTGGCAGGAAAAAGTTAACCCCCTGAGGTCTGCACAGAAGGAAGCTCAGAAACTTATGAAGATGAGCTCCTCAGCTTCAGAGAAAATCCTGATCATCTGATAGCCTGCAGAAAATGAGGAGCAGAGCTCTGTTATGCACTAAATACTAGAAACACATATAAAGATACAGATCCTCAATTTTACTGTAAATGTGTAAAATGCTCAAGAGTGCCTACAATTGTATATAGTGTTATTTAGTGAATGTAACTATGTCCCCTGGCTATGTGAATCATGTGTACATGTTCATGCTAATAGCCTGAGGGCTATGAGAGTGCACGTACCTACTTACCTGTCAGCACTCACTCTACCCTGCTTAAAGGGACACTGAACCCAATTTTTTTCTTTCATAATTCAAATAGTGCATTAAATTTTAAGCAACTTTCTAATTTACTCCTATTATCAATTTTCCTTTGTTCTCTTGCTATCTTTATTTTAAAAGCAGCAATGTAAATCTTAGCAGCCAGTCCATTTTAGGTTCAGCACCATGGATAGAGCTAGCTTATTAGAGGCTTACATTTACCCACCAATAAGCAAGCATAACCCAGGTTCTCAACCAAAAATGGCCCGGCTCCTATGCATCACATTCCTGCTTTTTAAATAAAGATAGCAAGAAGAAAAATTGATAATAGGAGTAAATTAGAAAGTTGCTTAAAATTGCATGCTCTATCTGAATCATGAAAAAAAAAATTGGGTTTAGTGTCCCTTTAACAAGCTGCAGGGAACCTGCTTTCAGTTGAAGAGCCCATCTTATTTAGTACACACTAACACAGGACCTAAGGAAGGAGTACTCCAACAAGGTTGAGGAGGTGGCAGGACCAGTTCCAGCGACACCTGTAGTAGGTAAGTGACAAACTCCCGCAGGTGAATTACTCTCACTGTCATTGTACTCCTTAACACCCCCTGTCCTATTCATGTCTCTCTGAGGGAGATAATGGGTCTTACATTGGTCTGAGAACCACTTTCAATCAGCATGTAGATCAACACTTCAGGAATCATCATGCTACTTGCTGGAGGCCAAAAAAATGAATAAGGAATCATGGGAAATTTGGAGGGATTAACCACTTTGCTATTGGGAATCTTGGAGAAGAACTTGCCCAAAATACCAGAGAATTTTGAGCATTTTGCTATCACTCCATTTAAACAGAAATAGAGCCTTGTTGGTTTTTATTTACCTGTCAATACTATATATATATTTTTTTAATTAGACAACCCAAGGTATTAATCTAGGCCCATTTTAGTATATTTCATGCCACTATTTCACCACCAAACACGATTATATAAAAAAAAAAAATCATTAACTTTTTCACAAACTTTGGGTTTCTCACTGAAATAATTTACATACTGCTTGTCCAATCATGGCACAAATTATTGTAAAGGCTTCTCTGGGATCCCCTTTGTTCAGAGATAGCAGACATACATGGCTTTGCCATTGGTTTTTGGAAATTAGAATGCAGCTTATTGCTGCTGCGCACCACACTTCTAATATTCCTGGCAGTCAAGGAGTTAATCAGGTAGCTTGTAAGGGTGATTTTAGCTGTAGTGTAGAGATTAGCCTCCCACCCCCTGATCCCTCCAAAACAGCACTCTTCCCTCCCCCCACTGGTCAGCACCATCTTAGGTATTGGCAAACAGTTTCACCCACTGAATTTATATTACAGTTTAGTGATCTTCCTCAACACTTCCACCTCCCTGATCCCCCCAAATAGCTCTCTAACCTGCCCCCTCCCAATAATTGTGACTGACCTTCTCTAGTACTGGCAGGTGTCTGCTAGTACCTATAAGTAGATATATATTTTTAATTTTCTGCAGTGTAGTGATACCCCCCCACTCTGGCGATTGTTAGCTAGAGCCTCCCACCCCTCTTTTTTTCTGTGATGGTGCTCCCTCCCTCCGTTATTTTTTCTGCAGTGTAGGGCCCATCCCATTGTGGAATAGCCTATGCTGGATTATATTTTGGACATAATGTGGAATACTTTTCATTGAAAGGAACTTAGTCTGTATCCCCAATTGCCAAGACATTTTTTCAGTGGCCACTAATAACATTAACCTAGATTGTCCAATGGGACTTCTGTTTGGGGGGCGGAGCTTGAGGTGAAGTCTGAGAACTGAGCATGAGTAGTTGTTCCCGTGTATCTACCTGTTTCTATGTTCCAAGCTCTGGAGGTTTATCGAGCCCCCTATGATGCAGCCCTTGCGGATCACACCCTTTAACGGTGGGCTTGTCGGGCATCGGAGCTAGCTGTTCTACGCCGCTCCTGGAGGAGGTCACTACCAAGCCGAAAAGGCGTATTGGCACACGCCACACCGGTATCCTGCTCTTTGGATATGAGGAGGAGAGGTGGTTCTTTTACTGGTTGCTGATCGGTTGCTGATTGGGCTAACAGTGTATCCGGAGGAAGTCACTACTCAGCTGAGGTCTATTGGTACACGCTACATCGCTATACCGGCATCGCTATACCGGCATTTGGTCTATCGGGTAGTAGGAGGTCTCTGGTTGTTTTGTCCAGCAACGGAAGCTGTTCTGTGAATCTAACTCAGAAGGTGTGAATAATCCAGCGGCTTGAGATAAAGATATGCTGGAAGAGTGAGAAGGAGACGAACTGTTAAACGCCGATTGAGGCAGGTGAGGCTCACTTCTGAAGTGACTTGGAATCCGGCTAGCCAGACTCTCGGCTGTTATTTCTTTATCTCCGCCACTCCTGAAGCCACCTGTGAAGCCAAGGTACTGTTACCCTAATTCCCTACTACTCCGCATTTCTATTCAAGTTTAAAGGTGTCAGCCGGTTCACAAAAATCTGCCCACATATTCTGCTGGAAAAGACCCTCTGGATAAAATATCCTGGTAAACATATAACCTCAATTTTGCTACTCTCTTTCTCAGTGAGGCCATATGGATGTTTCCAGATATTAGCTATCAAGAGGCTATCAGGACATTTACCAAGTTAAGACATGCCACTTGGTCCTTAAGTGCTCTCACATATATATAAAGTTTCTTCTATCTAGCCGGTGGCCCCATAACGTCTTTTGTTAAATCACCAAAGGCAATCCTATTACTTTGAAATTTAAAAAGACAATAATGCAGAAGGACTTGCTTTGAATCTTGTTTCTCAAAGAGACATTTTTTCTTTTTTTTCCCTTCTTTTAACAAACTTTATGGTTATAAAAATGTACTAAGTTGTATTATAACAGATTTATTACTTAGTTACCAAGGGTTTGTATATAATTTTTGTTTTCAGAAGTAACATTATTCTTCTTTAGAAAATCAATCTGGTTTTGTTGCCTCAGTATAGAAGGGGAGGACAGGAGAGAATAGAATAGAGAAGGGAAGACTCTTTCTTAAAATCAAGGTTCTAGCTTTAAGCGTTTCTATATAAAGTATGTGTACATATAGGAAATGTAAGTTAGCTAGTTAGGGCATAGACGCAAGACATAAGAGAAGTTATTGTATTATTAACTAACCCTTTGTTGTCTATTATTTAGGAGCTATAGGGTAATAACACATGTTTACTATTCACACTTAATCTTTTAGAATTTTTGAGAAATTGTTAGAATAGTCTCTGCTTGTTTGCTTTTTCTTTTTTTTTTTTTTTCGTTGTGTGTGAATTTCCTGTTTCCTCAATCAGCCAAAAGGTTTGGCTAAACACCTGTCAGGTTATTAACATATGAACTTTTCTATATAGTTAATTGTAAGAACATATCAGATAACTTTTGAAACCAAGCATTCAGGATTTTTGATAAGCTAACTCTTATCAGCGATGATTTTCCGTTTTGGATATTTTTTGAACTTTTTTCTCTCTTCACTTCACTACCTTCACATTCACATTCTTTAGTAGTTCAGTTTCTGCACTTCACTAGTGTTTTTTTTTTTTTTTTTTTTTTTTTCTCTCCTAACACTAATTATTAGAGCTGTTCAGCTCCCTGCTTATTTTCACACACACACATATATATATATATACACACACACATATTATATATATATATATATATATATATATATATATATATATATATATATATATATATATATATATATATATATACATACATATATATATATATATATATATACACATATACACACACATAAGTATTTTTATTCTCCTTTATGGAAAAATATTACACCTACCCCAACACACGTTCACCAATTATGCCATCTAAAGTAAAAGATAAAAAATCCAAAATACTTGATAATAGCTCTGAAAGTATCACTGAAACACAAGTTACTTCTGTTGAACATCAAACACTAATGATCCAACTATCAGAATTTTTCTCTCCTCAGCTGGATTCAATTAAAAAGGAATTAGGTGGTATTACTAATGATATTGCAGCAATCGCATCTGATCTAAAACAATTTGCATCTAGATTAACAGAGGCTGAGGAGAGGATTTCTAATCTAGAAGACCAATTTAACAGTCAAGAAGAAATGGTTAATAAACATGATAACAAACTATTGGCTTTAACAGCTAAAATTGAAGATATGGAAGATCGCGCTAGGCGCAATAATATTCGTCTAGTGGGTCTCCCTGAGACGCCGGCCTATGACGATCTAATTTATTTTACTTCTCAGTTGCTCCCACAAATTTTAGGTTTTCCGAAAGAAAAACTACCCATTTCCATAGAAAGAGCACACAGAGTTGGAGTAAATAGAATTAACCAAGAAGGTATTAGCCGTGATAGGATGCTCATATTTAAAGTCCTAAATTTTCAGGATAAATTAGAGTATTTTAAATATTACCGTAGGAACTTGCCTCTCATGATAGACAATCGTAAAATTCTTCTCTTCCAAGACTTTTCCAATGAAACACAGAGTAAAAGGAAGGAGATGTCTCCCTTTTTTCCCCAGTTGATAGACAAAGGATTTAAAGTAAGGATGGTATACCCAGCAAAAATTATTGTGGAGAATAATGGTAGAACTAACACACTTAATAATAGTAAAGAAGCTAGAGATTTCCTCACTCAAGATAAATTATAAAAAATAACAACATCTTTATCTCTGAATATTGTCTATGTTTTTTTCTTTTTTCTCTTACTTGATTACACAGTGTTTCTGGCTAGACTTTGTTCTACCCAGGTTTTTTTTATGTCAAATGCATTTCATTTCTCTTTTTTTTTTTTTTTCCGCTCCCTCCCTTTCTCCCCCTCTTGCCTCTCCATGTATAGGTTTTATATTCTCACTCTGGTCATGTATGTAACATACCATGACTGCACCACTTAAATTTTTTTCATGGAATGTCAGGGGGATAACATCCCCTATTAAACGGAAACAAATTATATCTATATTAGGCAAATATTCCTCCAACATTGTTTTCCTGCAAGAAACGTATCTTAAAGAGGTTGAAATTCCCAAACTAAGATCTCGCTGGGTAGGACAGGTTTTTGCTACCCCTTGTGTGAACCGGAAATGTGGAGTGGCTATTTTATTTAATAAAAAATTAGATTTTAAAATTATTAGTACTGAGTATGATATTGATAATAGATTTATTATTATGCAGATTTCGATAAGAGGTTTTCTACTCACTCTATGTAATGTCTATGGCCCAAATCAATTCTCTTGTGGATTCTGGGACACAATTCAAAATAAATTATACCGTCATTGTAGTGACAGATTGATAGTAAGTGGAGATTTCAATATGACACTTGCTCCAAATATTGATAGAATGTCCCAGAGTAAACGACAAGATACGAAGGCCAGTAAATATTTTAACAAATTCTGCTCTGCACTTAAACTTAATGATATTTGGAGGACTAAATTTCCTGACTCGGTAGAATTTACCTGCGAGTCTAAAACCCATTGTACACTTTCAAGAATTGACTATATTCTTATTTCAGAACAGCTTCTTCAATTATCGGTATGTCCCAAAATTCATGATATCATTATCTCGGACCATGCAATAATTTCACTAGCTATCCATTTAGCTACCAGGGAGAATTCTTATAATACCAGTTTCTTTTTTCCTTGCCATTTAAGTAATAATAGCAAATTCATTAATTGGTTAAAAACACAATGGCGGGACTTGCTATAATAATATTTCATACTTTAATAAAAGTGAAATATTCTGGGAAACTTTCAAAGCTGTTCTTAGAGGTCAAATTAAGTCATACTTATGTCATATTAAAAAGAAATCTCTAATAAGTGAAAGACAACTATCCAATCAAGTGAAAAATGCTTTCAATCAATATAAGTTGTATCCCTCTAAGGCCAACTGGTTATATTATTCCCAATGTAGAATTAAAAGAGATATATACATTAAGCAGCATTGCCTTGAGGAAGAGACTAAGTTGGATAACCGTTTCAGAGGGCATTATGGTAGTTCTGCCAAATATTTGGCTAGAATCACCAAAAATAGTAAAAGCAGGAATCACATAACGGCTATTAAGGCCAAACAACAGAGATATTCAGACAATAATAATATAAGAAAGGTGTTTTTTGAATATTTTCAAGATTTATACAATGCACATCCGATAGATAACCACAATAAAGAACATTTCTGGTCCAAAATTATGACACCGCAAATTTCCCCTTCAGACTTAGAAACCCTAAATACACCAATTTCTAAGGAAGAAATCCTGTCAACAATTAAGAACGCTAAATTGAATAAAGCTGCGGGGCCAGACTGGATTCTGATGGAACTGTATAAAATCCTTATGGAAGAAATAAGTAATCTATTAGTCTGTTTGTTTAATAATTATTATTTATCTTCTTCCCCTATATCAAATCTTTTTTCTGCAGCCAATATAACCCTTATTCTCAAAAAGGGTAAAGATCCTGAACAAACAGCCTCATATAGACCGATATCTGTTCTAAATTCTGATTACAAAATCCTTCTTTCTATTATTGCTAACAGAATGAAGAACTTTCTGGGTAAAATAATCCACATGGATCAAACGGGATTTATGATTGATCGCACTGTAACCTCGAACCTCCGGAAAGCCGAAACACTGTTAGACTTTTTTTGGAATCAAAATTTGACCCCAAAAAGGAGAAACTGAATAAGGATTTAGCCATATTATCTATAGACGCCGAGAAGGCATTTGATTCTATATCATGGAACCATCTGCTACATTCCTTAGAATGCTTTGGTATTAAAGGCCATTGCCGAGATTTTATAGCCAATATCTACAAAAATCCTTATTCAGCACTCCTGATAAATGGCAACCTCTCTGATAAAATCGTGCTTGGGCGAGGTACGCGCCAAGGTTGCCCTTTGTCACCCTTACTGTTCAATATTGCAATAGAACCATTAGCTATATGGCTTCGCTCAGAACTAATGAGGATCAGATTGGGTAACATGGAGTTTAAAATTTCACTATATGCTGATGATTTGTTAATTTTTTTAGAGGACTCAACTAAGTCCATTCCAAAAATTCTTCAGATATTATCTACCTTTAGTTCTTTTGCAGGTTACAAAATAAATCTACAAAAAAGTGAACTCTTATGGATATTAAAACATAGGGGAAGTTGTACTGATCATCCATTTAAAAATACAGATAACATCAAATATTTGGGCATTATATTACATAGAAATCCTAAGATGTGGTATAATCTAAATTTTAAACCAGTTTTTGAAAAAGCCATAGCAGATCTTAAAAATTGGTCTTCATTCCCTCTTTCGGCTCGTGTCAACCTAGTCAAAACTATCATCTTTCCGAGGATATTATACCTCTTGCAAAATCTGCCATTATTTATTCCTAACCAGGAAATCCGAAAGTTCTATGCAGCATGCTCACAATTTTTTTGTAAAGGACAAAAGGCTCGTATTGCCATTGCAAAATTATGTCAGGAAAAGAGTAGTGGTGGACTGGCGTTGCCAGATATAAAACTCTATAATTTAACCACTCTAGCTAAAATAGCTATCGGTTGGTTGATTGGCTCTAATAAAGTATCTTCTGTAGAGATGGAGAGTTTGTTTATAACCACTTTTTCCCTAAAAGCTATCTTACATTGTCCAACAAAGAAACTTCCGTCAAATATTAGTAACCTTATATCTTTTAAAAATGTTATTATAGCATGGCAAAACATTTGTAGTCTGTGTAATTTAGATTTTAGATTCTCTCCATTCTTACCAATACAAGGTAATCCAGAGTTTATTCCAGGAATCCATGAACAAACATATTATACTTGGGCCCAAACAGGCCTTAAGTATATGAACCAACTCATCTCTATCTCAGGACAGATGCTGCCTTATTGTGATTTAGCGCACTCATTTGAACTACCAAGACATAGTCTATTTGCTTATTTTCAAACACGGCATTATATTAATTCGCTAGGTCCTGGTAGTCAATTGGAATCTCGCTGGTCCGAGCTTAATGATTGTATTAAAAAAGCTGCTGCAGGCAAATTTACGATTTCTTTGCTATATAATATTATGCTTGCAAAACAGGGCCAAATTTTCTCGCAAAAGCAGGTTTATTTTTGGCGTCAATATTTCCCTCAATTTGAAGTAGTTAATATTGTTTATAGTTTTTTGGCATTAGAGAAACTCAATGTATCAATTGCGTGGAAAGAATCGCAGACCAAACTAATGCATAATGCTTATCTAACGCCTCTCAAAATGTCTAAATTCTCTTCCTCAACACAACAACATTGTCCAAAATGTCATTTACTAAATGCAGACATTATACATATGTTTTTCTACTGTCCAAAAATAAACCAGCTGTGGCGTAAAGTTAATTACTGGTATAATCGACAGTTTCAAGATAACTTTAAAATCCAAGCCTATCATACAATTTTTCTGATACATTCAAATCTAGTAGTGGCTAAACCAAAAAATATTGGAATACTGAACACAATAATCTTAGTAACCAGAATTTTAATTCTGAAAAAATGGAAAGATACATTTCCACCCGGATTTTCTATTTTTCGCAATATGTTGCTCCAACAACTTGTGTTTGAATCACATAATACTATTTCCCAGTTTAAAGATAGGGCCGAATTATTTGTGGAAAACTGGCAACCTATAATTAATTTATACCCACTTTCTACACAGAAGCTAGTCTTGGCTCCCCTGCGTTCCACTGAAATTTACAAGACCCTTTTTGGAGATTAATTCTTCAAATGGTAATTAGTATATAAATGTGGACCAAGTGACGGGGCAGGGGGGGATGAGAGAGAGGTAGCGCGGTGTGTTTTTTTTTTTTTTTCTCTCTTTCTCTTCTCTTTTCTTTTTTTTTTTCCCCATTATTTTTCTGTTAACCATTTTTACTGTTTGTTAACTTATCAGAAAATTATTCCAACTAATGTATCTTATTTGGGCATGAACTACATGACCTATATTGTCGATTTACATATGTAGATTTTTATGTTATGGTAAATTTAAGGCTATAGTTGTATTCCTTAAGTAGGTCATGATAGGAGGTTTATATGATTTTAATTTTGATTGAGGATAGACTCTTTTTTTTTTTTTAAGATGTAATCCCTCTATCCAAGGTTAATTTTAGTTTGTTCCGCACATATACGTTTTGTCATATGAATATTAAGAAAGGAAGAGGGTAGGTAAAGGAGTAAGAAAAAGGAAAACATGATGTATTATAATGTTTTGTTGAATCACATAACCTACCCTGTGTGGTAGGCTGAAATACTAAGTTTGCCCAACTGTTATTGTTGTTCACTGTTGGATGTTAAATAAAAGATATTAAAAAAAAAAACAAACATTAACCTAGATTTCAAATTGTGCACTAAACCCGGTGAGTAAATAACGCTAATAATTTAGCGGTACCGCACTTTCCATAGCGCTGCCACTACACATTACACAAAAACCTTCTTGTGTTGTGCGGTATGTTGCGATAAGCTCCATACCGCACAAAAACTAAATCCGGACTTGACGTGCTTGTGCATGTTTTTCCTCATAGACATCAATGGAGAAAAAGTGATAGAAAAAACCTAACACCTGTGATTGCAGAATGGCGATCTCTATAACGCAATCCCCATTGATGTCTTCGGGGACAAGAAAGTTATGTAAAAACCTAACAGCCTAACATAAACCCCTAGTCTAAATACCCCTTATCTGCCGCCCCCGACATTGCCAACACTAAATAAAGTTATTAAACCCTATACCACCGCCCCGACATTGCCAACACTAAATAAAGTTATTAAACCCTATACTGCTGCCCCGATATCGCCAACACTAAATAAAGATATTAACTCCTAATCCGCTGCCCCCAACATCGCTGACACTAAATAAACCTATGAACCCCTAACCCGCCGACCCCCCACACTGCCAACACTAAATAAACCTATTAACACCTAATCCGCCGCCCGCATAAAAAAATCCTAAACTAAACCTATTAACCCCTTAATCGCCAACCCCCTGCATCGCTAATACCTTAATAAACCTATTAACCCCTAAACTGCCAGCCACCCACATCGCGACAAACTAAATGAAACTATTAACCCTTAAACCTAACAACCCCTAACTTTAAATTAAAGTTATAATATAACTACTTTAAAATAAATAAAAACTTACCTGTGAAATAAAAAAAAACTATTCTTAAACTATAAATAAACCTAACATTACTATTTTAAAAACTAAAATAAACTAAAATAAAAAACCTAAATTACAAAATTAAAAAATGTCTCTACACTAGTAAAAAAAAAACAACTAAAAGTAAAAAAAAAAGTCTAAATTTACGAAAAATAAAATAAAAAATAAGATTACAAAAAACATTAAACGAAATAATCAAAAATAATAAAAATTAAACCTAATCTAATACCCCTATAAAAACAAAAAAGCCACCCCAAAATAAAAACACCCCCTAATCTAACAATAAACTACAAATAGCCCTTAAAAGGGCCTTTTGTGGGGCATTGTCCTAAAGCAATCAGCTCTTTTACATTAAAAAATTACAAAGTACCCCCTAACAGTAAAACCCAACACCCCAAAATAAAAAAAAACTAACTCTTACTCTGCTCTGCTCTACGCTGTCACAGCTCTGTGCCACCGGGATAAAGAGAGATGTCCCCGCCAGGGATAGGCAAGGTGTCCGTACACGGACACTGGTGTCCGTGAGTGGCCCTTGCAGTGTCCGCCACCCATTTTGCTGTGGGGAGGGAGGAGTAAGACAGATGAATACTGGTCCTGACTCCTCCTTAACACATGCGGCACCACGTTTTGAAGGGTTGTGGCCACTCACACATGATGCCGCTTAGTACCAGAAAATGACTCTGAGTGAGACAGAGAGAGAGGGAAGATTCAAGAAGCAAGCTGCCACTGTGTCCCTGGAGCTTTATATGCAAAGGTAAAGCACTTTAACCAGCACCTGAGGTTTATTATAAGTAGTATTTAAATAGAAAGAAAAGATATAGTAAGGTTGTGAATCATAACCTTAGTATATCTTTTCTTTCTGATTAAATAATAGGAAAGGGAAAATATTTAGTGTGAATAAAATTAGTGGCATGTCAAGAGACTGCTAGCAATATTGGGTGATAAGTTATGGAATAAATAAAGCCTGAGTGAAATACTGGATGTGTATCTTTTGCATCTGTATAATAACACCCAGCTCTATACAAAGACACAGAAGTGACACTGGCACATGGGTATAGCCAGACAAGGGCTGGTAATAGGGTCAGTGGTATCTGCATCAGTATAATAACACCCAGCTCTATACAAAGACACAGAAGTGACACTGGCACATGTGTATAGCCAGACAAGAGCTGGTAGGATCAGTGGTATCTGCATAAGTATAATAAAATTCAGCACTTTAAAATAATAGTTTTAATTGTAAATGTACCTTGGTGTCCTTCACTAAAGGTCTTTACTTTAGAAAATGTCCGCCACAGCCTTGGCTCGTGCCTATCCCTGGTCCCCACGCTGGATGAAGATATCGCCACCTGGATGAAGACTTTACTCCGCCTTGAAGAAGATGGATTAGGGCTTTTTTCATTTTTTAATCGGCACTAAAGAGCTGATTGCCCTTTTAAGGGCTATGCCCATACAAATGCCCCTTTAGGGGCAATGGGTAGCTTAGGTTTGTTTAGAGTTATTTTTTTTATTTTGGGGGTTGGGTGGGCGGGGGGTTTAACTGTTAGGGGGTACTTTGTAATTTTTTAATGTAAAAGAGCTGATTGCTTTCTGGCAATGTCCTACAAAAGGCCCTTTCAAGGGCTATTGGTAGTTTATTGTTAGATTAGGGGGTGTTTTTATTTTGTGGTGGCTTTTCTGTTTTTAAAGGGGTATTAGATTAGGTTTAGTTTTTATTATTTTAGATAATTTTGTTTATTGTTTTTTGTAATCTTAGATTTTTTTATATTTCGTAAAGTTAGACATTTTTTTTTGTATTTTTAGTTTTTTTTCCGTAGTATTAGTATTTTTTAATTTTGTAATTTATGTTTTTAATTTTTAGTTTATTTTAGTTTTTAATAGTAATGTTAGGTTTATTTTTAGTTTAAGCTTATTTTTTTTTAATTTCACAGGTAAGTTTTTATTTATTTTAAGGTAGTTATATTGTAACTTTAATTTAAAGTTAGGGGGGTGTTAGGTTTAGGGGTTATTAGTTTAATTTAGTGTGTCGCGATGTGGGGGGCTGGTGGTTTAGGGGTTAATAGGTTTATTTTAGTATTAGCGATGTTGGCGGTTTGCGGTTTAGGGGTTAATAGGTTTATTTTAGTATTAGAGATGTGGGGGGGGTCAGCGGTTTAGAGGTTAATTGGTTTATTTAGTGTTGGTGATGTAGGGGGTCAGCGGATTAGGGGTTAATACTTTATCTTAGTGTTGGCAATGTGGGTGGGTGACGGATTAGAGGTTAATAGGTTTATTATAGTATTTGCGATGTCGGGGATGGCGGTTTAGGGGTTAATATGTAGTTTATGGGTGTAAGTGTACTTTGTACCATCTTTGTTATGAATTTTTTGAAACATTTTTGTTTTGCAAAATCCATAACTACTGGTCATTTTTAGCGCAATGGATCGTGGCGGTATTAGCTATAACACTAGTGGAATAGCCTGACTGAACAACTTGTAATATGGGTGACCTGAAAATTCCACACTCAAAAGTAATTTTTTGAGTGCGGAATGGAGAGTTGTGGTATAGGCTAAAACGCTTGCGGTATAGCCGTATCACCGCGACTTGTAATACAGGTGACCTGACTATTTTGCTCGCTAACGCCAATTTTTCAGCTGTATCGCCGTACCGCAAAACTTGTAATTTTAGTGATTATTTTTTATTGTACATCTATTTATTAAGTATGTTTTTTATGCCCTTTTGATAACAATAGATAGACATTCAATATATGTACTTATCTTGAGTGTTTTGTTGTTCCAGACACTGCCCTATCCTTAAGACCATTAATCATTTTTATGGTATACATATGAGATGTGTGTGCTAGGAGACACTTTTTTCTTTGTGAGAGAGAGAAAAAGAGAGAGAAAAAAAGAGAGAGAGAAAAAGAGAGGGAAAAAAGAGAGAGAGAAAAAAGAGAGAGAAAAAAAAAGAGAGATAGAGAGAGAGACAGAGAGAGAGAAAGATAGAGAGAGAGAGATAAAAGAGAGATAGAGAGAGAGAAAAGAGAGAGAGAGAGAGAGAGAGAGAGAGAGAAAAGAAAGATAGAGATAGACAAAAGAGAGAGAGAGAGATAGAGAGAGATGAAAGAGAGAGAGAGTTATGAACCCACAGTAAATTATAGGAGCCCTTTGTTAATATTACTCTTGTCAGGAATGCACTATTGTAATATAGACTCTATTTTAGTGGAAAAGTTGAAGACAGTGATGATGTCCCCTCCCCTGAAAATGTAATTTTGACTTTACCGTCCCTTTAAAAAAAACAAGAAACAAAATGGCAACTCCAAGGCTCCATAGAAAACTTCCATTACATGATAATACATCCGCTGCGGCTATTTAAATGAATGAGCTATTGAAAACCCCAAAAAATGTTCCTCCGAAGCTTAGTTTGTTGTCATTATGCAGATAATTTCCAACAGCTGACTCTATTCATTATTCAATATGTTAGACCCTTGGTGGTTACACTTTAAAGTGACATGAAACACAAAAATGTTCTTTCATGATTCAGATAGAGAATACAATTTTAAATATATTTCTAATTTACTTCTATTATCTAATCTGTTTCATTCTCTTGGCATCATTTGTTGAAGGAGCAGCAATGCACTAATGGTTTCTAACTGAACACATGGGTGAGCCAATCACAATCGATATACAGGTGGCCCTCGTTTTACAACGGTTCAATTTACACCATTTCAGAATAACAACCTTTTTTTCCAGTCATGTGACTGCTATTGAAAAGCATTGAGAAGCAGTGCATTTATTAAAATAGCCAGTAGGTGGAGCTGTCCACTTGTGTTGCAGCAAAGCCAAGCAAGCTGAAATTAATCAGTTTAACCAGACCTGAGCTGTCGAGCAGATTTCAAAGGAACAAGATCTTCCTGTCTATAAATCAGTCCAGATTGGAATGCATAGAAATAATTGTTTGCAGAAAAATGCAAGTGAAGTCTGTGTTGTATGATTATTTTATTAGGTTTATAATTCTGTTTAGCAAATGTTTTTGTTCATTTAACTTAGTTTAATTATATATTCTGTGTTGTGTGATTATTTTATTAGGTTTATAATGCTGTTTAGCATTTAAAGTCTTCATTTCAAAGCTTTAAAAATAATGTATTATGTCTTACTTATGACAATTTTGAGAGGGGCCTGGAACCTATCTCCCTCACTTCCCATTGACTTATATTATAAACTGGGTTTCAATTTACAACGGTTTCGATTTACAACCATTCCTTCTGGAACCTAACCCCGGCGTAAACTGAGGGCTACCTGTATATATATATATATATATATATATATGCAGCCACCAATCAACAGCTAGTACCTAGGTTCTCTGCTGCTCCTGAGCTTGCCTATATAAACCTTTCAGCAAAGGATAGCAAGTGAATGAAGCAAATTAAATAATAGAAGTAAATTGGAAATTTGTTTAAAATTGTATTTCCTATCTGAATCATGAAAGAAAAATTTTGGGTTTCATGTCTCTTTAAGACTAGGTGTGGCATGTGTTTGCTTTGTTTTCTTCCTTATCTGTTTATACTTATAATGTTATAAGTAGATATGTGAACAATTACTCAATTCTTGTCTATGTACTTTGAGACTGATAGAGTTTTCCACTCATCATTCTAATATCGTTATTCATTCTATTTTTTCCATTCTGTACCAGGTTTCTACAGATTGTAAAGCCGTATATTTAGCCAAACTTTGTGTTTTGTGGGAAAAGTTAAATAAAACAAAAAAATACTGTATATATTAACTTAGAGAGAAGTTCTGAGAAGTAGTGATGAGAGGGACTGAGTAGAGTAATTTAAAAGCAGGTGGCTAGGAGATGATGTATAGATGAGGTTTAAAATATAATTGGGTTCATTGTTAAAATTTCAAATTTGATCCCGGAAGTCAGTGTAGGGTCTGGCATAGAGGAGCTTTAATAGAACTACAGTGGATGAGGTGAATTCACCTGTTAGCAGCATTTAGGACAGATTGAAGAGGATACAGTCTGTTGAGAAGGGTGTTATAGTATTCTATATGTGATATGATGATTGAGTGGACCAACATCTTTTTTTGTGTCTTTGAGTGAGGAATAAATGAATGTTGGCAAAGTTCTATAGATGAAAGAGACAGGAAGGAGATAATAGGGTCAAGTTATACTCCAGAATAGCAGATGTGGGATAAAAGTATACATATATGTTGTCACGCCGCACCGCTCTAGCAGTTGCTAGGGGCGCGGCGTCTTCTTCTCTGCTTGTTGCCAGGGGCTGTGTCGGGTCCGGAGGGGTGCGGCGCTGACGTCATCGCCGCACGCTCCTCTCCGGTCCTGACGCCTGGGCGTGTATCCTGCGCCTATTTGAATTCCTTCCTCACGATCTATCACAGCCCAAGTATAGGTGTTAATTCGTGTACTTCTGGGAGCGATAGATTGTTTTTTTTATTGCCTTGCTGTTTATGAACCCTGCCTGTCTGACTACTCTGCTTGCTATACCCCTGAACTGCTGGATCAATACGCTGCTGCTGAACTCTGCCTGTCTGACTACTCTACCTGTTTAACCCCTAAATTGCTGGACTGATATATTGCTACTGAACCCTGCCTGTCTGACTACTCTGCTTCTTAATCCCTGTTATTCTGGATTGCCTCTTTGTTGCCGAACCCTGCCTGCCTGACCATTCTAGTGGTGTGCCCTTGGCCTGCTTTACCGTTGCCAAACCCTGCCTGCCTGACCATTCTAGTGGTTTGTCCTTGGACTGCTTTACTGTTGCCAAATCCTGCCTGTCTGACCATTCCAGTGATTTGCCTTGCTCTTTTCTGCCATTGCCACTGGGGACTGTCCTGCAGGTGTTGAGTGCCGCTCTCCTCATCTTACTAACTTTCTCTGCTCTGGGATATTCCCTATCATTCCGGCTCGACGCCGGGATAACAAGACTACTGGACGAGTTCAGTCTGATAGAGGGGTATCCCACGAGCATTACATTATACTTGGGCCATGGAGCAAGATGAGGTGGCACGGGCTGTTTATCTTCAGGGACAGATGTTGGGAACCCATACCACACAGTCAACTCTCCTTACTAGTCAGATCGAGGAATACCGCTCCTGTTGTTTCACCGCCAGTCCTTACTCCTAGTACTGTGACTTCTTCCTCTACTTCTGGAAGTATACCCGGATACCTTTGCCTGACAAGTATGAAGGTACTACAGATTGCAGGGGTTTTCTTAACCAATGCAGGCTGCACTTCCGCAATGATCCTCACACCTTTCAGTCTCACCAGTCAAGGGTCACCTTTATCATTTCCTTGCTGAAAGACAAGGCCCTAGCCTGGATCTCTCCTCTTTTGGAACAGAATGCTCCACTCCTGCATGATGCTGATGATTTCATTTCTGCTTTATCTTCTGTGTTTTGGACTTCTGGCCGTACCTCTGCTGCAGAATATTCTCTCCTGGATCTTCGCCAGGACATAGAACTGTGGCACAGTTTGCCATCGAGTTTCGCACCTTGGCACTTGAAACCACTTGGGATGGCAGTGCTCTCAAGGCAGCCTTTAGGAGGGGTCTGCATGAACACATCAAAAATGAACTCACCTATCGTGATATTCCTTCTTCTTTGGATGACTTTATAGCTCTTTGTATCAGTCTGGACTCTTGCTTTCGGGAGAGACAAGCCAAGAGAGACAGAACAAGGAGGGTCCTCCCTTCCCGTCCCCCTGTTCGTCCGGTTCCGGCAGCATCCTCTACCCCTTCAGCAGCTCCAGTTACCTCAGTGAAGGAACATATGGATCTCTTCTCCTTCAAACCTTCATAGTCTGAAAGACAGAGAAGAAGGGGACTGAGACTATGCTTTTATTGTGGATCTAACACCCACCAACTAAAGGACTGTGACATTCGGCCGGGAAAAGCCAATGCTTAGGGGATAACACAGGGGTACCTCTAAGCATGATTTCTACTAAATCCCCTCACTCCTCTCGGATCCTGGTACCTGTTACACTTACCTTCCTTCAGAATACTGTCCAAACTCAAGCCTTCATTGATTCAGGGGCAGCTGGAAACTTCCTGGATCACTGTTTAATGATTCAAGCTGGCTTGCCTCTTCTGCAGAAAATACATTGTCTCAAGATAATTACTTTGGATGGTACCCCCCTTGGTTCATGGTTGATCCATTTTGAGTCAGCGCCCCTGACCCTGACCATGAGTGTCCTTCATACCAAACAGTTGCAGTTTAAGGTCATTCATTCCCCAGCACAGCCTGTCATCATTGGTCTTCCTTGGCTTCGGTTACACAATACACAGTTTGACTGGGCTGAAGGACAATTAGCCTCCTGGGGTACCTTCTGTTTCCACTCCTGCCTTGCTAAAGTCACTCCTCTGCTCTGCATTCCCATAGCCAGCATCCAGACTCCTTCAAACCTTCCTTCTGTATATGCAGACTTTGCAGATGTGTTTGAGAAAAAAGCAGATGACGTGCTGCCACCCCACCCTCCTTATGACTGCAAGATCGACCTCTTTCCCGGAGCCCCACTTCCTAAAGGCAGGACGTATCTGCTCTCCAAGGCTGAAACCAAATCCATGGAGGGGTACATCTAAGAGAACCTAGCTAAAGGTTTCAGTCGCCCTTCTTCCTCTCCTGCTGGGGCAGGCTTCTTTTTCATCAGTAAGAAGGATGGTGGGCTCAGACCCTGCATCGACTACAGGGCCTTGAAAAACATAACCATCAAGAATTGCTATCCCATTCCATTGATCACTGAACTGTATGACTCACTCCAGGATGCTCGCTTTTTCACCAAGTTGGACTTACATGGGGCATAGAATCTAATACGTATCTTTCCAGGCCACGAATTTAAGACCACCTTCAACACAAGATCTGGGCATTACGAATACCTTGTAATACCCTTTGGGCTGTGTAACGCCCCTGCAGTCTTCCAGGCAATTGTCAACAATGTCTTCCATGACCTCCTCAACCGCACTGTTATCGTCTATCTGGATGACATCCTTGTTTTCTCTTCAACTTTAGAGGAGCATCATAGACATGTGAGACAGGTCCTTCTACGTCTAATAGACAATTCTTTGGTAGCCAAGCTAGAAAAATGTGAGTTTGATCAAGTTCAGATCCAATTCCTTGGTTATGTCATCTCGAAGGAGGGTTTTGCCATGAATCCTACTAAACTCACCACAGTTCTAGAATGGCCTCAACCTACATCTTTAAAGGAATTACAGAGATTCTTGAGGTTCTCCAATTATTACCACATGTTTATAAAGAACTTTTTTCAAACAGTAGATCCTCTCACTGAATTAACAAAACAGAACAAACACTGTAAACATTGGCCTCCCAAAGCCATAAATGCCTTCTCTTGTCTGAAAAAGGCCTTCTGTTCAGCTCCTGTGCTCCCCCATCCTGATCCTGACCTACAGTTCACTTTAGAGGTTGATGCCTCCAGGATAGGGGCTGGAGCATTTTTAACCCAAAGGGATCCTTTGACTTCCAAGTCACACCCTGTAGCCTTTTTCTCTAAACGCTTTACTCCTGCTGAGAGGAATTATGATGTGGGTAATCATGAACTCCTAGCCATTAAGATGGCTTTGACTGAATGGCGTCATTGGTTAGAGGGCACCGCCAATCCCATTCAGATTCTCACCGACCACAAGAATTACCTAGAGACTGCTCATCGACTCAACCCTCGACAGACCAGGTGGGCCTTATTCTTTTCTTGCTTTAACTTTGTGGTCTCTTATCTTCCTGGGACCAAGAACAAGAAGGCGGATGCCCTTTCCCGTCTGTTCCCTCACTCAAGTGACTCCTCTGAAGCTCCTATTGAACACATCATACCTCCCTCCTTTGTGGTTGCTCAACTAAATACCACCCTTCTGCAAAGATTGCAACATGCCCAGTCTAGTAAACCTCCTGGAGCCCCCATGGCCTCTGATATCCTCTTTGTACCTTTGAACTTATGCACCCCTGTGCTAGCCTGGGCTCATGATAGCACATTCTCAGGACATCCTGGTTCGACTAGGACTTTCAAGCGTCTTTCCCAACATGTGTGGTGGCCTACTATGAAATCTGATGTTCAGGATTATGTGAAAACCTGCACAACTTGTGCTGCCAACAAAATCCCCCGATCCTTGCCTCCTGGCTTGCTCCAACCATTGTCCATTCCCAAACAACCATGGACACACATAACTATGGACTTCATTGTGTACCTTCCTCCTTCTGACCACCATACAGTTATCTGGGTTGTGTTGGATCACTTTGCCAGACTGGCTCATTTTGTACACCTAACCAAACTGCCTTCTGCCCAAGAACTATTGTCTCTTTTTCTCTTGCATGTGGTACGACTTCATGGCATTCCTGTGAATATTGTTTCCAGCAGAGGTCCACAGTTCATCTCTATCTTTTGGAGAGCCTTTTGCAAGTTGATCAGAACCACTGTTTCTTTGTCTTTTGGCTACCATTCTCAGACCAATGGACTAACTGAGAGGGTAAACCAGGATCTTGAAGCCTACCTTAGAGCCTTTGTCAATGCTCGCCATACCAAACTGGTCTGAATTGTTACCCCTAGCAAAGCTGGCAAGAAACACTCATTGGAACTCTTCTCTTCAATGTTGTCAGGATGCCAGGAATCAGACTGAGACAAGAAGTGCAAAAATAATCACACCTTTATTAATAGCAAAAAATAATAAAAAGTCCACAAGTCAAATAACAAGCCAGGAAACAAACCCAGAGCTGGTAGTCAGACAAGCCAAGTCAGGAGCCAAAGCGACTATTCAGACGAGCCGAATCAGGAGCCAAAGCGAGTAGTCAGACGAGCCGGAATCAGGAACAAGGAGAACAGCAGAGTCAGGAACAAGCCAGGGATCAGGAACCAGGAGGGACGTCAGACAGCCAGGTAATACACAGGAGCTCTCACAAACAAGTCTGAGACAACACAAGGGCAAAGCATACTGAACAGATGCCCTTTAAATAATAAGTGAGGACATCACAATTCTGAGACAGCATCCTGTCTCACACGGATGATGTACACCAGTCTGGCAATAAACGGAAGTGCAGGAAATGAGCAGCATCACACAGTATGCACCAGAGTCAGCAAGAGAGGTGAGTAAAATGGCTGCTTGCAGCACATGGCAAACAAAACAGGGAAAAAACCCTGACAGTACCCTCCCCTCAATGACCCCTCCCCCACAGGAGGACAAAAGGCTTATTGGGGAAACGGACATGGAAGGCACGGAGGAGGGTGGGAGCATGAACATCAGAGGAGGGAACCCATAAGCGCTCCTCCAGACCATAGCCCCTCCAGTGAACCAAATACTGTACACGGCCCCTGGATATACGAGAGTCAATAATGCTGCTGACCTCATACTCCTCATGGTTGTCAACAAAGATAGGATGGGGACGAGGCAACACAGGGGTAAACTGATTACAAACCAATGGTTTCAAAAGGGAGACATGAAAAACATTGGAGATGCGCATTGCAGGAGGAAGGTCAAGAGCGTAGGCTACAGGATTGACCCGTCTGAGTATTCGAAAAGGACCAACATAATGGGGAGCCAGTTTATTGGAAGGCACACGAAGGTTCAAGTTATGGGAGGACAGCCAAACTCTCTCACCAACCTGGTAGGAAGGTGAGGGCAGACGCCTACGATCAGCCTGGAACTTTTGGCTTCATAGACCGATGAAGGCAATCCTGAATCTGCACCCACGTGGAATGGAGTTGCCAGAGATGCTCCTCCAAAGCTGGAATACCCTAAGACATGAATGAATCGGGCAACAAGGATGGCTGAAACCCATAATTCGCCAAGAACGGGGATAACTTGGAGGAAGCATTAATAGCACTATTACGAGCAAACTCTGCCCAAGGTAACAGTTCAGACCAATTATTGTGGTGATCTGAGACATAGCAACGGAGGAACTGTTCCAGAGCTTGATTAAACCGTTCCGCAGCACCATTTAATTGAGGGTGATATGCAGAGGAGAAGGAAAGCTGGATCCCCATTTGAGCACAAAAGGAACGCCAAAATCTGGAGACAAACTGACTACCCCAGTCCGACACTATCTCCTCGGGTAACCCATGTAAACGGAAGACCTCCCTGGCAAAAATTGAAGCAAGCTCCTGAGCGATAGGCAACTTCTTCAAGGGAATGCAATGTGACATTTTAGAAAAAAATGGTCAACCACCATAAGGATAACAGTATTGCCATTGGTAACAAGGAGCTCGACAATGAAGTCCATGGAAAAAATGTGTCCAAGAACGCTTACCATTAGCAATAGGTTGAAGAAGACCCACAGGAAGACGTTGAGGAGTCTTATTCTGTGCACCAGGAACCAGGAGGGACGTCAGACAGCCAGATAATACACAGGAGCTCTCACAAACAGGTCTGAGACAACGCAAGGGCAAAGCATACTGAACAGAGGCCCTTTAAATAATAAGTGATGATATCACAATTCTGAGACAGCATCCTGTCTCACACGGATGATGTACACCAGTCTGGCAATAAAAGGAAGTGCAGGAAATGAGCAGCATCACACAGTATGCACCAGAGTCAGCAAGAGAGATGAGTAAAATGGTTGCCAGCAGCACATTGCAAACAAAACAGGGAAAAAACCATGACAAATGTTCTCCATTTCCAGGCCGCAGGGTATCAACCCTCTTTCTGCTCAGTCCACTGGGGTTCCTGTTGCAGACCAACACGTCACTAGACTCACCACTCATTGGCAACATATTCACTCTCAGCTACGTTCAGCTGTCTCCAGATATAAGAACTTTGCTGATCGTCATAGAGCTTCTGTACGTGCCATCCCAGTGGGTGAACGTGTTTGGATCTCTACTTGACATATTTGTTTACGTCAACCCTGTCACAAATTGGGGCCTAGGTTTATCGGCCCTTAGAAGGTCCTGAAAAAACTGTCTCCTGTTGCCTACAAAGTGGCCTTGCCCAAAACCCTGCGCATACACCCAGTCTTCCACATTTCACTACTCAAGCCTTACATCAAAAAAAGATATACCCGGCTCCAAGCTCCTCGTCCTCTGCTCCTGGTCCGTGGTGAACCTGAATATGAGGTGGCTAAGATCCTGGACTCCAGATACAGGCGCAAACAACTGCAGTATCTGATACATTGGAAGGGTTACTCTCTGGCAGATCGTTCCTGGGTCCCTGCCCGTGATGTGCATGCTCCATCTTTGGTCTCCAGATTTCATGTTGCTCATCCTTTGAGGCCAACTCTGGTTCCCGGATGGAACCCTTGAGAAGGGGGCTATGTCACGCCGCGCCAGTCTAGCCGTTGCTAGGGACTCGGCATCTCCTTCCATGCTCGTTGCCAGGGGCTGTGTCTGGTCCAGAGGCGTGCGGCGCTGGCGTCATCTCCACACGCTCCTCTCCGGTCCTGATGCCTGGGCGCGAATCCTGCGCCTATTTGAATTCCTTCCTCACGATCTATCACTGCCCAAGTATAGGTGTTACTTTGTGTGCTCCTGGGAGTGATAGATAGTTTTTTTTGTATTGCCTTGCTGTGTATGAACCCTGCCTGTCTGACTACTCTGCCTGCTATACCCTTGAACTGCTGTATCAATACGCTGCTGCTGAACTCTGCCTGTCTGACTACTCTACCTGTTAAACCCTAAATTGCTGGACTGATATCTTGCTACCGAACCCTGCCTGTCTGACTACTCTGCTTCTTAACCCCTGTTATTCTGGCTTGCCTCTTTGTTGCCGAACCCTGCCTGCGTGACCGTTCTAGTGGTGTGCCCTTGGCCTGCTTTACCGTTGCCAAACCCTGCCTGCCTGACCATTCTAGTGGATTGTCCTTGGACTGCTTTACTGTTGCAGAATCCTGCCTGTCTGACCATTCCAGTGATTTGCTTTGCCCTGTTCTGCCGTTGCCACTGGGGACTGTTCTGCCTGTGGTGAGTGCCGCTTTCCTCATCTTACTAACTTTCTCTGCTCTGGGATATTCCCTATCATTCTGGCTCGACGCCGGGATAACAAGACTACTGGCCGAGTTCGGTATGATAGAGGGGTATCCCACGAGCATTACATATGTATTACAAGTTGAAAGTAAACACGATCTCTTGAGCACAATCGTGATTTACACCAAAAAGATTATCGTGTCCTCAGAGCTCTGGTTAAGCAAAAATGTGTCGCAAAACAAATCAAAAATATATTACAACGTGCAGTTACACTAATAATAACACCATTTATTAAAGGGATACTGAACCCAAATTTTTTATTTCGTGATTCAGATAGAGCATGCAATTTTAAGCAACTTTCTAATTTACTCCTATTATCAATTTTACTTTGTTCTCTTGCTATCTTTATTTGAAAAGGAAAGTCCAGGACTCTGGACAGCACTTGTTTATTGGTGGATGAATTTATCCACAAATCAGCAACAACCCAGGTTGTTCACCAAAAATGGGCTGGCATCTAAACTTACATTCTTGCTTTTCAAAGAGAATAAAGAACATTTGCTAATAGGAGTAAATTAGAAAGTTGCTTAAAATTGCATGCTCTATCTGAATCACAAAAGAAAAAAATTGGGTTCAGTGTCCCTTTAAACATTATTCCAAAAAAAAAAATATTGCACAAAAAAGTTACAAGGGCTCAAATATATGAGGTCTCAGGTGTTAGAAAAAAAGGCTGCAAAGGTCTAAAGATGTATACATACAGTCATGGCCAAAAATATTGGCACTCCTGCATTTCTGTCAGATAATGCACCAATTCGCCCACAAAATTGATGCAATTACAATTGTTTAGGCATTCTCATGTTTATTTATTTTGTTTGTATTGGTATGACAAAAAAAAGTGGAGAAAAAAAAGCCAAATCTAAAAGATTCCACGCAAAACTACAAAAATGGACTGGACAAAATTATTGGCACCCTCAATTTAATATTTGGTAGCAAACCCCTTGGAAAAAATAACTGAAATCAATCACTTCCTGTAACCATCAATGAGTTTCTTAAACCTCTCTACTGGAATTTTGGACCACTCTTCTTTCGCCAACTGCTCCAGGTCTCTCAGATTGGAAGGGTTCCTTTTCCCAACTACTGTTTTGAGATCTCTCCACAGGTGCTCTATGGGATTGAGATTTGGAATCATTGCTGGCCAGTTCAGTAAACCATTTTTGGGTGCTTTTTGATGTGGGCTTTGGGTCATTGTCCTGCTGTAAGACCCATGACCTCTGACGGAGACCCAACTTTCTGACACTGGGCTCTATATTGCATTACAGAATTCTTTGGTAGTCTTTAGATTTCATAATGCCATGCACACACTCAAGACATCCAGTGCCTGAAGCAGCAAAGCAACCCCAAATCATCAGTGAACCTCCACCATGTTTGACTGTAGGGACTGTATTATTTTCTTTAAAAGCCCCATTTCTTTTTCTGAAAACAGTAGAATGATGGGCTTTACCAAAAAGGCTGTAATTTTGTTTCATCTGTCCACAGCACATTTTGGCGTTCTCAGATACGTTTTGGCAAACTCCAATCTGGCTTTTTATGTTTCTGTGTCAGCACTGGGGTCCTCCTGGGTCTCTTACTATAGCATCCCTTTTCATTCAGATGGCGTCATATAGTGTAAGCTGACACATTTGTACCCTGTGCCTGAAGCTCAGCTTGAATTGGTCTGGAAGTTGATCAAGGTTCTTTATCCACCATTCAAACAATCCTTTGTTGCAAATCTTTGATCAATTTTTCTCTTCCATCCACATCCAGCGAGATTAGCCACAGTGCCATGGGCTGTAAACTTATTGACAATGTTGCGCACAGTGGACACAGGAACATTAAGATCTCTGTAAATGGACTTGTAACCTTGAGATTGTCCATGCTTTCCCACAATTTTTGTTCTCAAATCCTCAGACAATTCTTTGTTGCTTTTTCTCTTCTCCATGCTCAGTGTGGCACACACAGACACACAACAGAAAGGTTGAGTCAATTTTTCACCATTTTAACTGGTTGCCGGTGTGATTTCTATATTGTCAGCACCTGTTAATTAATATAGGTGACTTTAATTACAAACTACAGGAGCATAACAAACTTGGGGCTAGATTACGAGTTTTGCGGTATGAGTGAAAAAGCAGCGTTAAGGCTCATAACGCTGCTTTTTCACTACTGCTGGTGTTAAGAGTCTTGCAGATTTAGGGGCACTGCACACTTTTTTGGCCTTAACGCAAATTAACTTACGTAATTTGCGTAAAGTCTTTTTTCAATGGGACTTCCATAGCGCCGATATTACAAGCTTTTTCTGGAAGGCCAAAAATTGAGCGGTACAGCCTATCCCGCAAGATTCGTAACGCAATCTAAAGTCTTTATGCGACAAAGCTGTAGCATAAAACTCATAACTAAAGTGTTAAAAAAGTACACTAACACCCTAAGTCTAACCCTAACACCCCTAACTTAAATATAATTAAAATAAATCTAAATAAAAATTGCTATCATTACCTTAATAATTCTTATTTAAAACTAAATACTTACCTATAAAATAAACCCTAAGCTAGCTACAATATAACTAATAGCTACATTGTAGCTAGCTTAGGGTTTATTTTTATTTTACAGGCAAGTTTGTATTTATTTTAACTAGGTAGAATAGTTACTAAATAGTTATTAACTACTTACTAACTACCTAGCTAAAATAAATACAAATTTACCTGTAAAATAAAACCTAACACTAACACCTAACCTTACACTACAATTAAATCAATTACCTAAATGAAATACAATTACCTAAATTACAAAAAACCAACAAACAAACACTAAATTACACAAAATAAAAAGACATTATAAGATATTTAAACTAATTACACCTAATCTAATAGCCCTATCAAAATAAAAAAGCCCTCCCAAAATAAAAAAAACCCCTAGCCTAAACTAAACTACCAATAGCCCTTAAAAGGGCCTTTTGCGGGGGAATTGCCCCAAAGAAATCAGCTCTTTTACCTGTAAAAAAATACTAACACCCCCCAACAGTAAAACCCACCACCCACACAACCAACCCCCCAAATAAAATCCTAACTAAAAAACCTAAGCTCCCTATTGCCCTGAAAAGGGCATTTGGATGGGCATTGCCCTTAAAAGGGCATTTAGCTCTTTTTCAATTGCCTAAACCCTAATCTAAAACTAAAACCCACCCAATAAACCCTTTAAAGAACCTAACACTAACCCCCGAAGATCCACTTACAGTTTTGAAGACCGGACATCCATCCTCAACGAAGCCGGGAGAAGTCCTCAGTGAAGCGGCAAGAAGTCCTCAACAAAGCCAGGAGAAGTCTTCATCCAAGCCAGCAGAAGTGGTCCTCCAGACGGGCAGAAGTCTTCATCCAGATGGCATCTTCTATCTTCATCCATCCGGCGTGGAGCGGCTCCATCTTCAAGACATCTGGTGTGGAGCATCCTCTTCTTCCGAGACTAACGATGAATTAAGGTTCCTTTAAATGACGTCATCCAAGAAGGCGTCCCTTGAATTCCGATTGGCTGATAGAATTCAGCCATTTTTCAGAGAATATGAATGATAACACAAAAAAAATTATTTTACTCATGGTTAGTGTTTGGCTGAAGCCATTTATTATCAATCAACTGTGTTTACTCTTTTTAAATCATAATGACAACAGAAACTACCCAAATGACCCTGATCAAAAGTTTACATACCCTGGTGATTTTGGCCTGATAACATGCACACAAGTTGACACAAAGGAGTTTGAATGGCTATTAAAGGTAACCATCCTCACCTGTAATCTGTTTTCTTGTAATTAGTATGTGTATAAAAGGTCAATGAGTTTCTGGACTCCTGACAGACCCTTGCATCTTTCATCCAGTGCTGCACTGACGATTCTGGATTCTGAGTCATGGGGAAAGCAAAAAAATTGTCAAAGGATCTGAGGGAAAAGGTAGTTGAACTGTATAAAACAGTAAAGGGATATAAAAAGATATCCAAGGAATTTAGAATGCAAATCAGCAGTGTTCAAACTCTAATAAAGATGTTGAAAATGAGGGGTTCTGTTAAAAACCAAACCACGGTCAGGTAGACCAACTAAAATTTCAGCCACAACTGCCAGGAAAATTGTTCGGGATGCAAAGACAAACCCACAAATAACTTCAGGTGAAATACAGGACATGTGGTGTGGCTGTTTCAAGATGCACAATAAGGAGGCACTTGAAGAAAGATGGGCTGTATGGTCGAGTCGCCAGAAGAAAGCCATTACTACGCAAATGCCACAAAGTATCCCACTTACAACATGCCAAACAGTACAGAGACAAGCCTCAAACCTTCTGGCACAGAGTCATTTGGAGTGATGAGACCAAAATTGAGCTTTTTGGCCACAACCATATACGTTACATTTGGAGAGGAGTCAACAAGGCCTATGATGGAAGCTACACCATTCCTACTGTGAAATACGGATGTGGATCGCTGATGCTTTGGTTATGTGTGAGCTACAAAGGCACAGGAAATTTGGTCAGAATTGATGGCAGGATGAATGCAGTATGTTATCAAACAGAACGCCTCATTTTCCACTTCTTGATTAGAGTTTGAACACTGCTGACTTGCATTCTCAATTCCTTGGATATCTTTTTATATCCCTTTCCTGTTTTATACAGTTCAACTACCTTTTTCCCGCAAATCCTTTGACAATTCTTTTTTTTTCCCCATGACTCAGAATCCAGAAACGTCAGTGCAGCACTGGATGAAAGATGCAAGGGTCTGTCAGGAGTCCAGAAACTCATTGACCTTTTATACACACTAGTGATATCGCGAACTTAAAATTTTCCGTTCGCGAACGGCGGACTCAAACTTCCGCAACTGTTCGCGAACGGGCGAACCGGGTGAACCGCCATTGACTTCAATAGGCAGGCGAATTTTAAAACCCACAGGGACTCTTTCTTGCCACAATAGTGATGGAAAAGTTGTTTCAAGGGGACTAACACCTGGTCTGTGGCATGCCGGAGGGGGATCCATGGCAAAACTCCCACGGAAAATTACATAGTTGATGCAGAGTCTGGTTTTAAGCCATAAAGGGCATAAATCACCTAACATTCCTAAATTTTTTGGAATAACGTGCTTTAAAACATCAGGTATGATGTTGTATCGATCAGGTAGTGTAAGGGTTACGCCCGCTTCACAGTGACAGACCAAACTCCCCGTTTAACGCACCGCAAACAACCGCAAACAGTCCATTTGCACAACCACGAGATAGATAGATTTGATAGATACATAGATACATAGATTAGATAGATAGATCAATAGATGCAATATACATTTGATAGATATGATAGATAGATAGATTTGATAGATAAATAGATAGATTTGATAGATATATAATTTCCCAGACACAGAATTACAAGACGTGCGGTCTGAGACCCATGGTAAGGTTCCCAGAGGCAGTTGCGGCACCAGGGGACGTGTATATGGCATGGATTTTAGGAACCGGGAGATGGAAAAAGATGCTTGGTCGGTCCTCCTACTTCAAATTTGGGGCACTGCGCGTGCCATCGTGGCCAGACTTTTATCCAACGGAAATTTGTCCGACGGACATTTGTCCGAAACACAAGTGGCTGTCACAAAACCGTCCAGCCACGAGATAGATAGATTTGATAGATAGATACATAGATTACATAGATCAATAGATGCAATATACATTTGATAGATACAATTGATAGATAGATTTGATAGATAAATAGATAGATTTGATAGATATATAATTTCCCAGACAGAGAATTACAAGACGTGCGGTCTGACACCCATGGTAAGGTTCCCAGAGGCAGTTGCGGCGCCAGGGACGTGTATATGGCATGAATTTTAGGAACCGGGAGATGGAAAAAGATGCTTGGTCGGTCCTCCTACTTCAAATTTGGGGCACTGCGCATGCAATCGTGGCCGGACTTTTAGTTGACGGCCATTTGGCCAACGAACATTTGTCTGACGGACATTTAGTCAAAACACAAGTGGCTGTCACAAAACAGTCCAGCCACGAGATAGATAGATTTGATAGATAGATACATAGATTACATAGATCAATAGATGCAATATACATTTGATAGATACGATTGATAGTTAGATAGATTTGATAGATAAATAGATAGATTTGATAGATATATAATTTCCCAGACAGAGAATTACAAGACGTGCGGCTGGGACCCATGGTAAGGTTCCCAGAGGCAGTTGCGGCGCCAGGGGACGTGTATATGGCATGGATTTTAGGAACCGGGAGATGGAAAAAGATGCTTGGTCGGTCCTCCTACTTCAAATTTGGGGCACTGCGTGTGCAATCGTGGCCAGACTTTTAGCCGACGGACATTTGGCCGATGGACATTTGGCCGAAACACAAGTGGCTGTCACAAAGCCATCAGGCCACGAGATAGATAGATTTGATAGATAGATACATAGATTACATAGATCAATAGATGCAATATACATTTGATAGATACGATAGATAGTTAGATAGATTTGATAGATAAATAGATAGATTTGATAGATATGTAATTTCCCAGACAGAGAATTACAAGACGTGCAGTCTGGGACCCATGGTAAGGTTACTTCCTTTTGCACAATCGAGTACAGGTTGGGGATTGCCTTTTGTGCAAAGAAATTTCGGCCGGGTACCTTCCACTGCGGTGTCCCCTATCAGGGGATGTGTATATGGCATGGATTTTAGGAACCAGGAGATGGAAAAAGATGCTTGGTCGGTCCTCCTACTTCAAATTTGGGGCACTGCGCATGCAATCTAATGTGCCACCAGATTGGAGTGGTGTGTTAAGTAGTACTATTCCTATCAGTTTAATCCTGTTAAGTGTCTTTTTTTTGTTTTTGTTTTTGAAGCCACAGTGCAGCACCAGAGGCCAGAAAAATTTGGCATGTACACATGCCTGAAAAATTAGGTATTGTTGCAGCCGCTGCTGTAGCAGCGGCCAGAAAAATTGATGTTTGTTTCCCAGACAGAAAGTGCCCTAAAACATTGCGGCTTGAACTCTAGTTGGTGGCGGATAAGTCACGCAAGTCATCCGGCATTTGAAGATAAAATACAGCAGCGTGTGGACCATTTTTAGCCAAGGCAGCTCATCTCATCAGGTCTTATTTACTCGAATGTATGGCCCAATGTCAGTCCCTTCGGGATCCATCCCTCATTCATCTTAATAAAGGTGAGGTAATCTAGACTTTTTTGACCTAGGCGATTTCTCTTCTCAGTGACAATACCTCCTGCTGCACTGAAGGTCCTTTCTGACAGGACACTTGAAGCGGGGCAGGCCAGAAGTTCTATTGCAAATTGGGATAGCTCAGGCCACAGGTCAAGCCTGCACACCCAGTAGTCAAGGGGTTCATCGCTCCTCAGAGTGTCGAGATCTGCAGTTAAGGCGAGGTAGTCTGCTACCTGTCGGTCGAGTCGTTCTCTGAGGGTGGACCCCGAAGGGCTGTGGCGATGCATAGGAGTTAAAAAGCTCTGCATGTCCTCCATCAACAACATGTCTGTAAAGCGTCCTGTCCTTGCCGGCGTGGTCGTGGGAGTCGGAGGATTACTTTCAGCTCTTCCCCTGTTAGATTCACGTTGTGCTGTGACATCACCCTTATACGCTGTGTAAAGCATACTTTTTAATTTATTTTGGAAATGCTGCATCCTTTCCGACTTGTTGTAATTCGGTAACATTTCTGGCACTTTATGCTTATATTGGGGGTCTTGTAGCGTGGACACCCAGTACAGGTCGTTCTCCTTCAGCTTTTTTATACGAGGGTCCCTCAACAGGCACGACAGCATGAAAGACCCCATTTGCACAAGGTTGGATGCCGAGCTAGTCATGTCCCATTCCTCGTCCTCAGTGATGTCACTGAAGGTATCTTCTTCCCCCCAGCCACGTACAACACCACGGGTACCAGATAGGTGACAACGAGCACCCTGGGATGCCTGTTGTGGTTGGTCTTCCTCCTCCGCCTCAAAGCCACATTCCTCCTCTGACTCCTTTTCCTCACAATCCTCTTCCAGCGTTGCCGCAGGTCCAGCAAGCGATGCTGATAAGGCTGTTTCTGGTGGTGATGGTGACCACAACTCTTCCTCTTCCTCTTCACACTCATTTACGGCTTGATCCAGCACTCTTTGCAGGGCACGCTCCAGGAAGAAAACAAATGGTATGATGTCGCTGATGGTGCCTTCGGTGCGACTGACTAGGTTTGTCACCTCCTCAAAAGGACGCATGAGCCTACAGGCATTGCGCATGAGCGCCCAGTAACGTGGCAAAAAAATTCCCAGCTCCGCAGAGGCTGTCCTAGCACCCAGGTCATACAAATACTCGTTAACGGCTTTTTCTTGTTGGAGCAGGCGGTCGAACATTAGGAGTGTTGAATTCCAACGTGTCGGGCTGTCGCAAATCAAGCGCCTCACTGGCATGTTGTTTCGCCGCTGGATATCGGAAAAGTGCGCCATGGCCGTGTAGGAACGCCTCAAATGGCCACACACCTTCCTGGCCTGCTTCAGGACATCCTGTAAGCCTGGGTACAGATGCACAAAGCGTTGTACGATCAGATTACACACATGTGCCATGCACGGCACATGTGTCAACTTGCCCAATTTCAATGCCGCCACCAAATTACTTCCGTTGTCAGAAACCACTTTGCCAATCTCCAGTTGGTGCGGAGTCAGCCACTGATCCACCTGTGCATTCAGGGCGGACAGGAGTGGTGGTCCGGTGTGACTCTCTGCTTTCAGGCAAGTCAACCCCAAGACGGCGTGACACTACCGTATCCGGGATGTGGAATAGTACCTGCGGAGCTGGGGGGGTGCCGTTGATGTGGAGCAAGACGCAGCAGCAGAAGAGGACTGAGCCAAGGAGGTTATGGAAGAGGATGGAGTAGGAGGAGTAGAGGAGGTGGCAGCAGGCCTGCCTGCAAGTCGTGGCGGTGTCACCAACTCCTCCTCTGCAGAGCCACGCATTCCATGCTTGGCAGCCATCAGCAGGTTTACCCAATGCGCAGTGTAGGGGATATACCTGCCCTGACCATGCTTTGCAGACCAGCTATCAGTGGTCATATGGACCCTTGCCCCAACACTGTGTGCCAGACATGCCATTACTTCCTTTCGCACAATCGAGTACAGGTTGGGGATTGCCTTTTGTGAAAAGAAATTTCGGCCGGGTACCTTCCCCTGCGGTGTCCCAATAGCTACAAATTTTTTGAACGCCTCAGACTCCACCAGCTTGTATGGTAAAAGCTGGCAGGCTAAGAGTTCAGACAAGCCAGCTGTCAGACGCCGGGCAAGGGGGTGACTTTGTGACATTGGCTTCTTACGCTCAAACATGTCCTTGACAGACACCTGACTGTGGGCAGATGAGCAGGAACTGCTCCGGATGAGAGACGGAGTGGCGAATGGTTGAGAGGGGGCAAGGAGGACAGCAGTGGTTGATGTGGCTGAAGATGCTGGACCAGGAGGAGGATGGCGGCTTTGAGTTTGTGTGCTGCTTCTACTCATGTGTTGATCCCATAGGCGTTTGTGATGTGCGATCATGTGCCTTCGCAAAGCAGTTGTACCTAGGTGGGTGTTGCACTTCCCACGACTCAGTTTCTTTTGGCACAGGTTGCAAATGGCATCGCTGTTGTCAGAGGCAGACACACAAAAAAATGCCACACTGCTGAGCTCTGCGATGACGGCATTCTGGTGGTGGCAACAGCATGCGTTGATTGGCGTGCTGTCTGGCTGACCCAGGGTGCCGATGCATGCTGTCTGACTGTGCCACTAGCTCCTTGCGACGAACTCCCCCTGCTTCCAACTCGTCTCCTCCTCCTCTCTGTCTCCCCATCTGAACTTTCCCCCTGTTCTTCTTCTCTTCTAGCGGGCACCCACGTGACATCCACGTACGCATCGTCATCATCAACCGCTTCACTTGTATCTGACAAATCAAAAAAGGAAGCAGCAGTCGGTAGAACATCATCATCGTCACACCGTACGTCCATGTCTGTAATGCTGCCTGACTGAGACATATCACTGTTATCTACATCCTCTGTCAATGATGGTTGCGCATCACTCATTTCTTCCAACTGATGTGTAAAAAACTCCTCTGACACATCAAGTGAAGCGGCTGTGGTGCTAGTGTTGGTGGTGGCGGCAGGTGGGCGAGTGGTGGTAACTTGAGAGGTGCCCGAAGATAAGCTGGAGGAGGATGGTGCGTCAAGGTTCGGAGCGGAAGCTATAGAAGATTGGGTGTCCTGTGTTAAAAAGTCAACTATGTCCTCCTCAGAACTTTTTGAGTTCATGGGACGTGGCCTCTGAACACTGGGCATTATTCTATGGCCAAAGGGAATCACAGCACCACGACCACGACGGCACCTGCGGGGTGGCCTGCCTCTGCCTGTCATTTTTTTTTAAATGTACACTTACACTACTATTAAACAAGATATGAGTAGTGGCACTGGGCAAGTGGGCACAGTATACGCTGTGAGCCTGACACAAAAAAGCAGACTGATGTTTCACAGTCCAAAAAGTTTTTATTTTTTTAAATGTACACTTTAAACTACTATTAAACAAGATATGAGTGGTGCCACTGGGCAAGTGGGCACAGTATACGTTGCGAGCCTGGCACACACGCTGGCAGGCAGGCAACAGCAATTAGATTACTGATGTTTCACAGTCAAAAAAGTTTTTTTTTTTATTATTTACACTACTGTTACACCAGATATGAGTGGTGGCACTGGGCAAGTGGGCCGGGCACACACGTTGGCAGGCAGGCAAATGCAAATAGAATTACACTAGCAGACTGATGTTTCACAGTCAAAAAAGTTATTTTTTTTAAATTTACACTACTGTTACAACAGATATGAGTGGTGGCACTAGTTGGCAAGTGGGCCTGGCACACACGCTGGCAGGCAGGCAACTAGAATTAGATTACACTAGCAGACTGATGTTTCACAGTCAAAAAAGTTTGTTTTTTTTAAATTTACACTACTGTTACAACAGATATGAGTGGTGGCACTAGTTGGCAAGTGGGCCTGGCACACACGCTGGCAGGCAGGCAACTAGAATTAGATTACACTAGCAGACTGATGTTTCACAGTAAAAAAAGTTTTTTTTTTTAAATTTACACTACTGTTACAACAGATATGAGTGGTGGCACTAGTTGGCAAGTGGGCCTGGCACACACGCTGGCAGGCAGGCAACTGCAATTAGATTACACAAGCAGATTGATGTTTCACAGTCAAAAAAGTATTTTTTTTTTAAATTTACACTACTGTTACAACAGATATGAGTGGTGGCACTAGTTGGCAAGTGGGCCTGGCACACACGCTGGCAGGCAGGCAACTGCAATTAGATTACACTAGCAGACTGATGTTTTACAGTCAAAAAAGTTTTTTTTATAAAATTTACACTACTGTTACAACAGATATGAGTGGTGGCACTAGTTGGCAAGTGGGCCTGGCACACACGCAGGCAGGCAGGCAACTGCTATTAGATTACACTAGCAGACTGATGTTTCCCAGTCAAAAAAGTTTAGTTTTTTTTAATTATTTACACTACTGTTACACCAGATATGAGTGGTGGCACTGGGCAAGTGGGCCTGGCACACACACTAGCAGGCAGGCAACTGCAATTAGATTACACTAGCAGACTGATGTTTCACAGTCAAAAAAGTTATTTTTTTTAAATTTACACTACTGTTACAACAGATATGAGTGGTGGCACTAGTTGGCAAGTGGGCCTGGCACACACGCTGGCAGGCAGGCAACTAGAATTAGATTACACTAGCAGACTGATGTTTCACAGTCCAAAAAGTTTTTTCTTTTAAATTTACACTACTGTTACAACAGATATGAGTGGTGGCACTAGTTGGCAAGTGGGCCTGGCACACACGCTGGCAGGCAGGCAACTGCAATTAGATTACACTAGCAGACTGATGTTTCACAGTCAAAAAAGTTTTTTTTATAAAATTTACACTACTGTTACAACAGATATGAGTGGTGGCACTAGTTGGCAAGTGGGCCTGGCACACACGCAGGCAGGCAGGCAACTGCTATTAGATTACACTAGCAGACTGATGTTTCCCAGTCAAAAAAGTTTAGTTTTTTTTAATTATTTACACTACTGTTACACCAGATATGAGTGGTGGCACTGGGCAAGTGGGCCTGGCACACACACTAGCAGGCAGGCAACTGCAATTAGATTACACTAGCAGACTGATGTTTCACAGACAAAAAAGTTTTTTTAAAAAATTTACACTACTGTTACAACAGATATGAGTGGTGGCACTAGTTGGCAAGTGGGCCTGGGCCTGGCACACACGCTGGCAGGCAGTCAACTGCTATTAGATTACACTAGCAGACTGATGTTTCACAGTCAAAAAAGTTATTATTAAAAAAATTTGCACTACTGTTACAACAGATATGAGTGGTGGCACTAGTTGGCAAGTGGGCCTGGCACACACGCTGGCAGGCAGGCAGGCAACTGCTATTAGATTACACTAGCAGACTGATGTTTCACAGACAAAAAAGTTTTTTTTTTTTTAAATTTACACTACTGTTACAACAGATATGAGTGGTGGCACTAGTTGGCAAGTGGGCCTGGCACACACGCTGGCAGGCAGGCAACTGCGGTTACATTACACTAGCAGACTGATGTTTCACAGTCAAAAAAGTTTTTTTTTACTGTTACAACAGATATGAGTGGTGGCACTAGTTGGCAAGTGGGCCTGGCACACACGCTGGCAGGCAGGCAACTGCTATTAGATTACACTAGCAGACTGATGTTTCACAGTCAAAAAAGTTTTTTTTTAAAAAAATTTACACTACTGTTACCACAGATATGAGTGGTGGCACTGCAGGCAGGCAACTGCAATTAGATTACACTAGCAGACTGATGCTTCACAGTCAAAATTACACAGGCAAAAAAAAAAAAGAATATGTTCTAGCCCTAAAAAGGGCTTTTTGGGGTGCTGTCCTTAAAGCAGAGATCAGATGAGTCCTTCAGGACTGTAGTGGACACTGAATACACTAGCCTAGCTATCAATTTCCCTATAAAATCATCAGCAGCTACACTATCCCTCCTCTCACTAAGAATGCAGGATCAGAATGAATCTAAAATGGCTGCTGTCCAGGAGCTTGGAGGGTCTGGGAGGGAGTGTCTGCTGCTGATTGGCTGAAATGTGTCTGCAGACTGTGAGATACAGGGTCAAAGTTTACTCAATGATGACGAATAGGGGGTGGATCGAACATTGCATATGTTCGCCCGCCACGGCGAACGCGAACAAGCTATGTTCGCCGGGAACTATTCGCCGGCGAACTATTCGCGACATCACTAATACACACACACTAATTACAAGCAAACAGATCACAGGTGAGTATGGTTACCTTTAATAGCCATTCAAACCCCTTTGTGTCAACTTGTGTGCATGTTATCAGGCCAAAATCACCAGGGTATGTAAACTTTTGATCAGGGTCATTTGGGTAGTTTCTGTTGTCATTATGATTTAAAAAGAGTAAACACAGTTTATTGATAATAAATGGCTTCAGCAAAACACTAACCATGAGTGAAATAAAAGTTTTGTGTTATCATTCATATTCTCTGAAAAATGGCCTAGAAATCATAAATTCTGCCAGGGTATGTAAACTTATGAGCACAGCTGTATGTACACACATATAGATATATAAATGCATTGGATGAAAACATGTAAAAGCATTTTTATGCAATATTCATATTTAATAAAGTGTTTAACTGTGTATTTACTGTAAATATTTCAAATTTCAATCTTCTGCAGATATAGAATATGTTATGTATTTTAAATAGATATTTATATATCTGTATATATCTATTATATATATATATATATATATATATATATACTAGTACTAAAGCCCGTGTACACGGGCCATTTTTTTGCAGTACAGCGGTCCCACCCCTTGCTCTCTCCCCCCTCTCTTTTGCTCTCTCTTCCCCCCTCTCTTTTGCTTTCTCTCCCCCCTCTCTTTTGCTTTCTCTCTCCCCTCTCCTTTGCTCTCTCTCCCCTCTTTTGCTTTCTCTCCCCCCTCTCCTTTGCTCTCTCTCTCCCCTCTTTTGCTCTCTCTCTTCCCTCTTTTGCTCTCTCTCTCCCCTCTTTTGCTCTCCCCCCACCCTCTTTGGCTCTCTCCCCTCTTTTGCTCTCTCTCTCCCCCCTCTTTGGCTCCCCCTCCCTTT
The DNA here is from genome assembly GCF_027579735.1 of Bombina bombina. NCBI lineage: Eukaryota > Metazoa > Chordata > Amphibia > Anura > Bombinatoridae > Bombina > Bombina bombina. The sequence goes on along the minus strand of NC_069505.1, from coordinate 96,782,623 downwards.
GTCTCTCTCCCCCCCTTTGTCTCTCTCCCCCCCTTTGTCTCTCTCCCCCCCTTTGTCTCTCTCCCCCCCCCTTTGTCTCTCTCCCCCCCCTTTGTCTCTCTCCCCCCCCCTTTGTCTCTCTCCCCCCCCTTTGTCTCTCTTCCCCCCCTTTGTCTCTCTTCCCCCCCCCTTTGTCTCTCTTCCCCCCCTTTGTCTCTCCCCCCCCCCCTTTGTCTCTCTTCCCCCCCCCCTTTGTCTCTCTTCCCCCCCCTCTTTGTCTCTCTTCCCCCCCCCTTTGTCTCTCTTCCCCCCCCTTTGTCTCTCTTCCCCCCCTTTGTCTCTCTTCCCCCCCCCCTTTGTCTCTCTTCCCCCCCCCTTTGTCTCTCTTCCCCCCCCTCTTTGTCTCTCCCCCCCCCTTTGTCTCTCTTCCCCCCCCTTTGTCTCTCTTCCCCCCCTTTGTCTCTCTTCCCCCCCTTTTGTCTCTCTTCCCCCCCCTTTGTCTCTCTTCCCCCCCCTTTGTCTCTCTTCCCCCCCCTTTGTCTCTCTTCCCCCCCCTTTGTCTCTCTTCCCCCCCCTTTGTCTCTCTCCCCCCCCCTTTGTCTCTCTTCCCCCCCCTTGTCTCTCTTCCCCCCCATTTGTCTCTCTTCCCCCCCTTTGTCTCTCTTCCCCCCCTTTGTCTCTCTTCCCCCCCCTTTGTCTCTCTCCCCCCCTTTGTCTCTCTTCCCCCCCCTTTGTCTCTCTTCCCCCCCTTTGTCTCTCTTCCCCCCCCTTTGTCTCTCTTCCCCCCCTTTGTCTCTCTTCCCCCCCCTTTGTCTCTCTTCCCCCCCCCTTTGTCTCTCTTCCCCCCCCTTTGTCTCTCTTCCCCCCCCTTTGTCTCTCTTCCCCCCCTTTGTCTCTCTTCCCCCCCCTTTGTCTCTCTTCCCCCCCTTTGTCTCTCTTCCCCCCCCTTTGTCTCTCTTCCCCCCCCCCCTTTGTCTCTCTCCCCCCCCCTTTGTCTCTCTCGCCCCCTCTCCTGCTCCCTCTCTGGCTCTATGTTCACATCGCGGGACCCCGCCCGGCCACGCCCCATCGCGGCGACACCCGCCCGGCCACGCCCCTCGCGACGCCCGGTCACGCCCCCATCGCAACGCTCCCGTCGGCCACAAACAGCTGTGAGGTCTGGGGAGCGCGTGGCCGCTTCTCACGCAGCAGACCTCACAGCTGTTTGTGTACCTCGCGCTCCCTATCTCACAGCTGCTTGTATGCTGTGTACCTCGCTCTCCCTATCTCAAGGCCAAGTGTTTGTCTCTACTGCGCATGACGGCTTCAGACAAACACTTGGCCTTTTATAATATAGAATATATATATATATATATATATATATATATATATATATATATATATATATATATATATATATATATATATATATATATATATATAGGTATAAATATATATTTGTGCAAAAAAAGATCATATATATATATATATATATATATAAAAATATGTACGGTATTTATGAATAAATATAGCATATTCTACTATGTGAAGAACAATGGAATGTGAAATATTTATATTTTCCTGTCGGGTTACTGCACTTCAGAATATGTGCTCCATTGACTTCTATGGGGGAACACGTTATCATGCACGCAATATTCTAACTTCAGCTTCTTATGTGCCTCGGGTTAGCGCACAAGCGAAAACAGTTTAGTTTCAGCTTGTAATATGAGCGCTACCCAATGCGCACAAAAAGCTTACTTCTAGCGGAGTTAACGCACCAACGGGAGAATTAAATACCACTCCACTTATAATCTAGCCCTAAATGTTTTATTGATAGGTAGGAAAACCTTTCAAATAATGGAGTCACCTGTCCCTTTTGGTTAATTATCATCATTTGAATGCCAATCACCTTAGACACTAGGGAGATGTTTTATGTTGGATTAGGGAGATGTTTTATGTTATTATTTGGGGGGTTCTCTTACAAATTTCTGTTGCATTTCTTGCATAATTTAGACCACGCTTTATTTTAAAATGGGTACATTTCCTATTTTAAATAAGGGATCACATACTACTAAATTATTCAGGTGACCACAAAGGGATCTATAATAATTTGCATCACTAGGCACTTTGGTGGTTTCAATAGGTGGAATTGGGCTAAGTCTATCTGCCCACAAGAAGTAGACAAGAAGACAAACGCCCCCATTTTGAAAAGAGGGGATCCTTTTAATATAAAGTCATTCGCATTAATGGGTGATTTAGGGGTTCCAGTAACACACAAAAATGCCCCATTCAATACCTACCCACAGAGAAGTGTCTTTTCTGCTCCTTTTACAATTATTTTTTTGGGAATATTATTGGGAAGGAACCATAATTAGAAAAGAACTGCATCACATGACTATCGGCACTGGAAAAGTATGCAGGAGGCTAATATCATACTACTGCCGCATTGGTAGAAGCTTGTCTAAATTTTAAACAATGTGAATCTAGCAATGATAGCATTGAAAACATTTATACAAAGGCTTGTATATTGCAGAAATGCTTCTAATTGTATTTGAAACATACATGTACCCACAGATCTAAAAAATATATACACTTAATACACTGATAGGATTGTACTAATTTAAAAACATTTAGGGCTAGATTACAAGTGAAGCGCTAAATATCACTTGCGTGGAAAACGATATTAGCGCTCCACTAGTGCACTGGTATTACAAGTAAATCGCAATGCAAGAGCGCGCTTTCATAGCAGCAAAGGGGGGTAAGTAGCGCAGCATTTTAAAATATATATGTATATGAATATATATATGTATATTTATGTATTAATATGTGTATATACAAATATTAACACATAAATATATATGTATGTAAGTATATATATTTACATTGCGGTCTATGAGAACATAAAGTAAAGGCACTTTTCAGTGCCGTTTTTTTCTAACACCACATTACCACCAACTTTAAAGCCCCAAAACTGCATAGTGCAGTTATTTATTATTATTATTATTATTTTTACTATTTTGAGGGCATTTGGGGCATTTTTAGAAAATATTCAGAGCGCTAATTGCTACTGTGAGCTCACCACTTGTAATGGCTGGTTAATTATCGCGCTCCCACGAACGGGTAAACTTGCTGTTTGCAGGTGAGCGATAATTTAGCTCTCCACTTGTAATCTAGCCCTTTGTGTGTTGCCAAGTAGAAGTGGTAGAGAAGTAATGTGGGAAGGGGCAGTGGGAACCAGGTAGAGCTGCCACCCTACCGGTATTTTTAAGGTTGTATTTTACTGTATGTATGTATGGGGTACTTGTAAAGCGCAACTAATCACCCGTAAGGGTCTCAAGGCGCTGCTCATTTTATCGACCTCGGAAGGATGAAAGGCTGAGTGGACCTCGCCGGGGATCAAACCTGCAACCCTTGGGTTGCTACAGAGCTCAGTCACAGTGCCTTAGCATGCTGAGCTATCTGTCCGGTTCAGGTCAAAGTAAAAAAAAAAAAAAAAAAAAAAAAAAAAAGATTAAATATAGATATAAAGATAATATAATGGGTCTGTTAGCATCTAATTATAAACAAACTATAAACAAATGATCATTTAAAATCCACCTAGCAGCTTTAGTTCCTGATTTATGTTGTATAATTATTTATGCAAATTTATGCGAATGATCCCGGACGGTATTTTTATCCAAGAAAAAATGGCAACCGTAGATCCAGGTAAAAACAACAGGTCTGACCCGAAGCCTCTGGGTCTTAGGTTTGACAATCACTGCTTTAGAGAGAGCGACGTTAACTCTTCTTTTGCCAGAAAGGCGAGAAATGTGTTGCTCTTTGTTTTTCAAGCGTTTACGTTTTTACTGTCATAATGAGGCTTAGAGAATGTTTTCAGTGTTCTGGTTTAATAAATGCAGCTTTGTGTAAGAAGCAGGAAAAATATTGGTAATATCAGAGGTGCAGGAAAATCACTGCCATGCAATAGAAACTGTAAACGAGTCGGCAAACAATAGGGCTTTGTATAAAACGTGAGAGAGGTATGAGAAATCTGGGGCATCTCGCGCACGTCAGGAATGTCCTATTTCACCTCAATCTCTCTCCTTATCAAGCTACTGTAAAATAATATTCTCAAGAATTAAAAATACACTTTTGTCCCATTTTCTTCTTGGGTCACTTAAACTTTTTCTTTATTACTATAAATAAAAATGTACTTAGTTCTGCAACACAGAACTTAAATTGAATATCAGTAGGAACATACTTTTTTTTACTTTGAGACATATTTCACATAGTTTTCAAATTCTTCTAAATTCTGTGATCTTTTTATTATCTGTATGTGACATCAGTTCTAAGGGACACTGTAGTGCTTAACATTTTCCCTTAGTTTATAAAAAAAAAAAAAGCAAACTTGAAAATAGTTAAAGGGACAGTCAAGTCAAAATTATAAGTTTCATGATTCAGATAGAGCACACAATTTTAGACAACTTTCCAATTCACATGCATTATCTAAATATGCACAATCTTTTTATATGCAACTTTCTGAGGGACCAGCACTTACTGAGCATGTGCAAGATTCACAGGATATACTGTACGTTTATGCATTTTCTGATTGGCTGATGGCTGTCACATGATGCATTAGGAAGGAACATGTAACTAACTTTGACATTTGTACAAAAGGTTGAGCGGACCAGCTTTTCAGCTCTAGAAGTTTTCCGCTCGCCTACGCAACATACGGGCAGGGAATGAACATGATCTGCTGCCCATATGTATCATTACACGCTCAAGTTTATAGGGCCAATAACCATATGGTTTATACAGTGCAAAAAAGCATTTAAAAAAAACAGAAAGAACTTCAATACATTTGAATTTTTTTTAGTAGCAATTCACTACTAGGAGCTAGCTGAACACATCTGGCGAGCAAATGACAAGAGGCATATATATATGTAACCACAAATCACAATCTAGACACCAGTAGTGCATTGTTGCTCCTAAGCCTACCTAGGTATGCGTTTCAACAAAGGATACCAAGAGACTGAAGTAATTTTTGATAATACAAATAAATTGAAAAGTTTCTTAAAATTGAATACTCTTTAATAAGTCACCATGTTCTCACAGTCAGCTAATTCTATGTTAGACCCTAAGCTGAGTGCTGCTTTAGACAAACACTCTTTTAACTAGACCTCTTGCTTCATATAACCGTCTCCGTTATTCACCTTGTATAACTGATCCCTGTAACTCAATAACTAGTTCTCTCTATTCCCATTGTTGCATTTTATTGCTTCACATAAATACTCTGATTGTCCCATATCTCCTCCTACTGCCCCATGTAACTGCCACTATAGTTCCTCGCATAGCCCCAAATAGCTTTTCCTTATGTCACACATAAATATTGCTACAAATAACCGCTTCATGCAACTTATCATTTTAACCACATATGTATATTCATATGTATATGTTACCTAAATAATTATATCCTATAACCCCTCCTATCACACCATATAACAGCTCCCTATAAATCCTCCTATTGCACCATATAACAGCTCCCTATAACTCCTCCTATTGCACCATATAACCTCTCCCTATAACTCCTCCTATTGCACCATATAACCTCTCCCTATAACTCCTCCTATTGCACCATATAACTGCTCCCTATAACTCCTCCTATTGCACCATATAACAGCTCCCTATATCTCCTCCTATTGCCCCATATAACAGCTCCCTATAACTCCTCCCATTGCCCCATATAGCAGCTCCCTATAACTCCTCCTATTACACCATATAACAGCTCCCTATAACTTCTCCCATTGCCCCATATAGCAGCTCCCTATAACTCCTCCTATTGCACCATATAACTGCTCCCTATAACTCCTCCCATTGCCCCATATAACAGCTCCCTATAACACCTCCTATTGCACCATATAACAGCTCCCTATAACTCTTCCTAATGCACCATATAACTGCTCCCTATAACTCCTCCCATTGCCTCATATAGCAGCTCCCGATATCTTCTCCTATTGCACCATATAACAGCTCCCTATAACTCCTCCTATTGCACCATATAACCTCTCCCTATAACTCCTCCTATTGCACCATATAACCTCTGCCTATAACTCCTCCTATTGCACCATATAACTGCTCCCTATAACTCCTCCTATTGCACCATATAACTGCTCCCTGTAACTCTTCCTATCGCACCATATAACAGCTCCCTATAACTCCTCCTATTGCACCATATAACAGCTCCCTATAACTCCTCCTATTGCACCATATAACAGCTCCCTATAACTCCTCCTATTGCAACATATAACTGCTCTGTATAACTCCATCTATTGCACCATATAACTGCTCCCTATAACTCCTCCTATTGCACCATGCAACACCTCCCTATAACCTTCCTATTACACCATATAATTGCTCCCTATAACTCCTCCCATTGCCCCATATAGCAGCTCCCTATATCTTCTCCTATTGCACCATACAACAGCTCCCTATAATTCCTCCTATTACACCATATAACTGCTCCATATAACTCCTCCTATTGCACCATATAACAGCTCCCTATAACTCCTCCTATTGCACCATATAACTGCTTTCTATAACACCTCCTATTGCACCATATAACTGCTCCCTATAACTCCTCCTATTGCACCATATAACTGCTCCCTATAACTCCTCCTATTGCACCATATAACTGCTCCCTATAACTCCTCCTATTGCAACATATAACTGCTCTGTATAACTACATCTATTGCACTATATAACAGCTTCCTGTAACTCCTCCTATTGCACCATATAACAGCTCCCTATAACTCCTCCTATTACACCATATAACTGCTCCCTATAACTCCTCCTATTGCACCATATAACTGCTCCCTATAACTCCTCCTATTGCACCATATAACAGCTCCCTATAACTCCTCCTATTGCACCATATGATATAACTGCTCCCTATAAATCCTCCTATTGCATCATATAACAGCTCCCTATAACTCCTCCTATTGCACCATATAACAGCTCTCTATAACTCTCCCTATAACTCCCCCTATTACACCATATAACAGCTCTCTATAACTCCTCCTATTACACCATAAAACAGCTCCCTATAACGCCTCCTATTGCACCATATAACAGCTCCCTATAACTCCGCCTATTGCACCATACAACAGCTCCCTATAACTCCTCCTATTGCACCATATAACAGCTCCCTATAACTCCTCCTATTGCACCAAATAACTGCCCCTTATAACTCCTCCAGTTTTCAATATAACAGCTCCCTATAACTCCTTCTATTGCACTATATAACAGCTCCCTATAACTCCTCCTATTGCACCATATAACTGCTCCCTATAACTCCTCCTATTACACCATATAACAGCTCCCTATAACACCTCCTATTGCACCATATAACTGCTCCCTATAACTCCTCCTATTGCACCATATAACTGCTCCCTATAACTCCTTCTATTGCACTATATAACAGCTCCCTATAACTCCTCCTATTGCACCATATAACTGCTCCCTATAACTCCTCCTATTACACCATATAACAGCTCCCTATAACACCTCCTATTGCACCATATAACTGCTCCCTATAACTCCTCCTATTGCACCATATAACTGCTCCCTTTAACTCCTCCTATTGCACCATATAACAGCTCCCTATAACACCTCCTATTGCACCATATAACAGCTCCCTATAACTCCTCCTATTGCACCATATAACAGCTCCCTATAACACCTCCAATTGCACCATATAACTGCTCCCTATAACTCCTCCTATTGCACCATATAACTGCTCCCTATAACTCCTCCTATTGCACATATAACATCTCCCTATAACTCCTCCTATTGCACCATATAACAGCTCCCTATAACTCCTTCTATTGCACTATATAACAGCTCCCTATAACTCCTCCTATTGCATCATATAACTGCTCCCTATAACTCCTCCTATTGCACCATATGACAGCTCCCTATAACCCCTCCTATTGCATCATATAACAGCTCCCTATAACCCCTCCTATTGCATCATATAACAGCTCCCTATAACTCCTCCTATTGCACTATATAACAGCTCCCTATAACCCCTCCTATTGCACCATATAACTACTCCCTATAACTCCTCCTATTGCACATATAACATCTCCCTATAACTCCTCCTATTGCACCATATAACAGCTCCCTATAACTCCTCCTATTGCAACATGTAACAGCTCCCTATAACTCCTCCTATTGCACCATATAACTGCTCCCTATAACTCCTCCTATTGCACCATATAACAGCTCCCTATAACACCTCCTATTGCACCATATAACAGCTCCCTATAACTCCTCCTATTGCACCATATAACAGCTCCCTATAACACCTCCTATTGCACCATATAACTGCTCCCTATAACTCCTCCTATTGCACCATATAACTGCTCCCTATAACTCCTCCTATTGCACATATAACATCTCCCTATAACTCCTCCTATTGCACCATATAACAGCTCCCTATAACTCCTTCTATTGCACTATATAACAGCTCCCTATAACTCCTCCTATTGCACCATATAACTGCTCCCTATAACACCTCCTATTGCACCATATGACAGCTCCCTATAACCCCTCCTATTGCACCATTTAACACTGTGATGATAGCAGGATGTGATGTCACTAGCATGTGGGCGGGGCTTAGGTCCGGTGTCTGTGTCGCAGTTAGTTTAGTACAATCAACCTGTCTGGATGTGTATTGCTATGCTCTGTAATAAAATAGAGTTGTACCATCATTGCTGTGTCCTGCATATGTCCTGCATCTCATGACATGGTGTCAGAAGTTCTGGACTACGCTTCTGTTTCTGATGATGACGATGTCAAAGTTTACCCCACCTGAGCCTTTTGACTTTTCTCAGCCTGCAGCTTGGCCCACATGGCGTCAGCGGTTTCAGCGCTTCAGGATTGCATCCAAACTGAACAAGGAGAGTGGTGAAGTACAAGTTAATTCTCTTTTATACTCTATGGGGAAAGATGTAGAGCCAGTGTTCAATGCTTTTACTTTCCAAGAAGGGGAAGAAGTTAACTTTGATATAGTTATGGATAAACTCAGTGCCCACTTTGTGCCCAAAAGAAATGTGATTCATGAGAGAGCTTGTTTTCACAAACGTAATCAGCGTGTGGGAGAATCTGTGGAGTCATTTGTGCGCAGCCTGTATGAATTAGCTGAATTCTGTGAGTTTGGTGTTGCTAAAGAAGAGCAAATCAGAGACAGAATAGTTATTGGAATTGCAGATGCTGAAGTCTCCCTGAAGCTGCAGTTAGAGCCTGATTTAACATTAGACGGGGCTATTAGGATGGCCCGCCAGAGTGAACTGGTGAAAAAGCAGAGTGCTGATCTGAGATCTGAGAGTATTGTGGATGAAGTGCAACAGTCTAGGAAAATTACTAGTGAAAGGCACAGTGTGAGCGGTAGATCTAAAGTACTGGAAAGGCCTAGAAGTGGATGGGCGCAACATGGCCGATGCACACGGTGCTACCGGGCTCATGATCAGAGTGCTATATGCCCGGCCAGAGATAAAAGATGCAGAAAATGTAACAGAATAGGCCATTTTGAAGTGGTGTGTAAAACTGAATACATTAAGGAGATGCAGGTGGACAGTGACCAGGAGGGTCAGGAAGTGTCTTTTGTGGGGTCTGTTGTGGAACGGACAAGCTCAGAGGAAGATTGGAAAGTTACCTTTACTGTAATGGGAGCCAATGTTGATTTTAAGATTGACACAGGAGCTGATATCACTGTAATGTCTTTTGCTGAATTTATGAGACTGCCTCGACAGCCCCAGCTGGCGAAGGTTACTACAAATGTTCATAGTCCTGGTGGCCGCATTGATTGTGTGGGGAAATTTCTTGCCAGCTGTGAGTACAAACAAAGGAAGTTCACCATGTGGGTGCATGTGATCCGAGGTCAGTGTGTTAACAGTTTATTGAGCAGAAAAGCAGCCTGTGACTTGGGCCTCGTGGCCAGAGTGAATGAGATCTCTGAAGATATGTTTGGCGAGTTGGGCCTACTGAGCTGCAAACCTGTCCGTATAGCACTTAAAAGTGACGCAGTCCCGTACAGTATTTCTACTCCTCGTAGAATTCCGTTCCCGCTCATGCCTCAAGTGGAGAAAGAGCTCATGCGCATGAAGTCTATGGGGGTTATTGAAGAGGTTGTTGAAGCAACTGATTGGTGTGCCCCCATTGTTCCAGTTGCAAAGAAAAACGGAAAGGTGCGCATCTGTGTGGACCTGAAAAGGTTGAATGAGGCAGTGAAGAGGGAGAGATTTGTGCTGCCGACACTGGAAGATATAGCCCCGAAGTTGGCTGGGGCGAAGTTCTTTTCCACATTAGACGCTTCTAGCGGCTTTTGGCAGATCCCCCTGGATCCAAAGTGCCGCAAACTGACTACCTTTATCACTCCGGTAGGTCAGTTCTGTTTCTGCAGACTTCCCTTTGGGATATCCTCCGCTCCTGAGATCTTTCAGAGGGAAATGAGTTCTCTCCTGAGTGGCCACGTGGGCACAGCAGTCGTCATGGACGACATTCTAGTGTATGGGTCTACAGTGGAGGAGCATGATCAGCGTTTGAGTTGTGTGCTGCAGGCTATCAAAGAGTCTGGGCTGAAGCTGAATAAAGAAAAATGTCATTTTAGGAAAACTGAATTATGCTACTTTGGGCATATCATCAACGGGGATGGCATCAAGCCGGACCCCGAGAAAATTCGGGCTATCGAACAGATGAAAAGCCCTTCTGATGTACATGAGCTGAGACAGATATTGGGCCTAGTAAATTACGTTGGCAAGTTTCTTCCAGATTTATCTACAGTTTTGCACCCTATCACGGAGTTGCTTAAGAAAGATGTTGCCTGGGTCTGGGGACCCTCACAAGAAAAAGCGTTCCTGCATGCTAAGTCCCTACTGGGGTCTGCCCCAGTGCTGGGGTTCTACGACCCTTCAAAAAAGACTGTGGTTAGTGCTGATGCAAGCAGTTATGGGTTGGGGGCTGCACTCCTGCAGCTGAATGACAACAAACTACAGCCCATCGCCTACTGTTCCCGCACACTGACGGCTGCGGAGTCGAAATACGCTCAAATTGAGAAAGAGTGCCTGGCTGCAGTTTGGGCCTGTGAGCGCTTTCAGCGTTATCTAGTGGGTTTGGAGAAATTTAGTCTGGAAACTGACCACAAACCGCTAGTCCCTCTTATCAATTCTTATGACATCGACAAAACACCCTTGAGATGCCAGAGACTTTTATTGAGACTACTCAGGTTCAATGTTCAGGCAGTGCATGTGCCGGGGAAGCAGCTGGTTGTGGCAGATACACTGTCCAGGCTCCCGCTGGCTGCTGCTGAAGAATCCTCCACAGAGTCGGATGTAAAAGTGTATGTTGATTCAGTTCTGGCCTCTAAGTCCATTTCTTCAAGGAAACTGGAAGAGATAAAGAAAGAGACATATTTGGACACAGATCTGCAAGAAGTTATAAGGTACATAAGAGATGGCTGGCCCGAGAGCCGGGCAGCCTGGATGTCTTTAAATGCTTACCAGCCAGAGAGGTCGCAGCTCACGGAGCTGGAGGGGTTGGTGCTGTTCCAAGACCGTATTGTAATTCCTGTCAGCATGAGGAAGGAGATGTTAAACAGGATTCACGATGGCCACTTAGGCATTACAAAGTGCAGAGAAAGAGCAGCTACAGCTGTGTGGTGGCCTGGGATCAGCTCCGACATTGCAAATCACGTGTCTAAATGTGCCTTTTGCCGGGAACGCCGGCCTACTCAGAGAAGGGAGCCCTTAATGTCTACTCCGCTGCCTGCGGGGCCGTGGCAGAAAATAGCTGCTGATTTGTGCGAACTGCACGGGAAAAAGTTTCTTGTTGTTATCGACTACTATTCCAGGTATTTGGAAATAGCACCCCTGAATGATATCACAAGTCAGGCCGTTATCATTCGCCTGAAGAGCTTGTTCGCCCGCTGGGGCATTCCAATGGAGCTGGTGAGTGATAATGGCATGCAGTTCGCTTCTACAGAGTTCAGTGCTTTCAGCAGGGAATATGATTTTGTACATTCCACGTCAAGTCCACATTATCCGCAGGCCAACGGAATGGCTGAAAGGGCAGTTCAAACAACAAAATTCATTCTAAAGCAATCTGAACCGTACCTAGCCCTCTTGTCATACAGGGCGACGCCCATTCAAGCCACCGGGTTTAGCCCGGCACAGCTGATGCTAGGACGCCAGATTCGCACCACTTTACCCTCAGTGGGTGTCTTCAAGCCGCCTGGCCCTGTTCCTCGGGACGAAGTCCTTAGGAGGGATGAAGAGGCCAAAAAGGGTTATCGTTTCTTCTACGACAGGAGACATTCTGTCAGGCCTTTACAGGAACTGAAAGCGGGCCAAAGTGTCAGAATTAAACTGGATGATGAGAAGAAATGGAAGACGCCTGCTACGGTAGTGGGCCGCTCTCCAGAACCAAGGTCTTATACAGTCCTTACAGAGGGAGGGACGGTTACACGCCGTAACCGAAGACATCTTCAGCCTGTACCTGAGAGTCTGGAACCGGATACCTCAGTACCACCGCCGGTGGGATCCCCTGTTCTAAGAGAGGTGCCTTCCCCTCAGCAAGATCATAGCGGGGATATATCTTTGCCTCCAGCAGACTCTTGTTCACCATCTTCTGTATCAGAGGACAGTTCATGCAAAGTTACATCAAGCGGAAGAGTGGTGAGGCTTCCGGCCCGATACAGGGACTGACTTTAGCTAGAACAGTGACCGGAAGTATGGGCAGAATAATCCCATGGTCACTGTGGACTAGGGTAGTCTACCCCGATGTCCAAGTCAGGATGTAATTTATTTGTTCATGTTTTCTAATCTATCTGTTTTTATAATGTTCTAAAACAAAATGTTGTTGTATACCCTGTTGGTGTACCTTGTTATTTAATATATGCGAATGTATGCTTTGTCTTTGAAAAAGGGGAAGATGTGATGATAGCAGGATGTGATGTCACTAGCATGTGGGCGGGGCTTAGGTCCGGTGTCTGTGTCGCAGTTAGTTTAGTACAATCAACCTGTCTGGATGTGTATTGCTATGCTCTGTAATAAAATAGAGTTGTACCATCATTGCTGTGTCCTGCATATGTCCTGCATCTCATGACAAACACCTCCCTATAACTCCTCCTATTGCACCATATAACTGCTCCCTATAACTCCTCCTATTGCACCATATGACAGCTCCCTATAACCCCTCCTATTGCATCATATAACAGCTCCCTATAACCCCTCCTATTGCATCATATAACAGCTCCCTATAACTCCTCCTATTGCACTATATAACAGCTCCCTATAACTCCTCCTATTGCACCATATAACTGCTCCCTATAACTCCTATTGCACCATATAACAACTCCCTATAACTCCTCCTATTGCACCATATAACTGCTCCCTATAACTCCTCCTATTACACCATATAACAGCTCCCTAAAACTCCTATTGCACCATATAACTGCTCCCTATAACTCCTCCTATTACACCATATAACAGCTCCCTATAACTCCTCCTATTGCACCATATAACATCTCCCTATAACTCCTCCTATTGCACCATATAACAGCTCCCTATAACTCCTCCTATTGCACCATATAACTGCTCCCTATAACTCCTCCTATTGCACCATAAAACAGCTCCCTATAACTCCTCCTATTGCACCATATAACTGCTCCCTATAACTCCTCCTATTGCACCATAAAACAGCTCCCTATAACTCCTCCTATTGCACCATATAACTGTTCCCTATTACTCCGAGTCCTCATATTGCCCCATCTAACTGTAACTCTTCCAGTTGCATCCTATAACTTATGTTCCCATACAATTGTTCCCTGTGACTCCTGTTCTTGTTATTTATAATATTTCTTCATATTACTTCTGATGTTTGCACTTTAACTGCAAATTTTTACAATCCACAGGTAGAACATTCCTTGAACTTACTCATAAAAACCTATAGAAATACACATATAATCATAATATTATTGAAGCCTCTGATCACCTGAATCACCCCATATAAGCAGCACGTGGGAGGAAGGAGATATTGTTTTAGCTGGATGACTGAACCAAGACAGAAGGGGTGTGGACCGGGTTTTCCTTTATTTCAGATACTCATGTCATTGGCTGTGTATATAATTAGTAGTTTGGGAATGATATACTGCTTGCAAAAGAATGCCATAGATTGCTTGCCACTTAGACACTGAGATTCATGTACAGGAAACTGGTCCAACTAAATAACATTACAAGACATGTGATGGCATCAGTAAAAAAAATTCCTTAACATAAAGCATTGTGTTTGTGTCATCCCTAAACATATCAAACATGTCTGACCATCCTTACTCTATAATCAGCTTCTACATCTATTGGGACAATATTCAAATGACTGACCAGTGGTATATATACAGTATGTATATATATATATATATATATATATATATATATATATATATATATATATACTGTATATATGTGTGTGTATATATATAGATATACAATATATATATATATACTCTGGGGATCGTCTGGGGTTGCTGTGTTCCTTGTTCAGAGAGGAGTTGCCTGGTATTTCGGCGCTGGACTGGCCATAATGGGCGGGGTCAGACTGATATACTACAGGAGAATTCTACTCTGTGAAAAGCATTACTGGGCTAAAATAAGTTGCATCCAGGTGGTGAATTGCCATAGAACAGGCTAACAATGATATTGAGCTGGCAGGGGCGTATTTAGGTTTTGTGCTGCCCTAGGCACTCAAAATTCTGCTGCCCCCCCACCCCACCCCAGGTTTAAGGCCTTTTTTTAGACATAATATTTTTGGGGCAGGGTGTAATTTATTTATTTTTTTAAATGTCTTTTTAAGTAGATGTTCATCAGGGTTTGCATTCACTCTGGTCACACACACACACACACACACACACACACATATATATATATATATATATATATATATATATATATATATATATATATATATATATATATATATATATATATATATATATATATATATATATATATATATATATATATAAAAAGACATTATTTTGCAAGTCAGATGATTAAAGTGTTTATATCAGAAAACAATATCCTTCACTGTATGATAGTTTGTCAGTAGGTAGTTGTTTAACCTTAAACATCTTCTTTGGTGATTGACAGTTATTTAAGCAAAATATCTGCTTGGATAAATATGTAATGAATATACAAACTGGCCTTTAAAAGTACTTAAAAAATACAACAGTAGTTATGATAGGTTTAGGAATTTTATCCTAGGGGATAAAGTCACATGATACAATCATAATAAAGTATATACTTGTATTGTTTCTGAATGTATTAAATGCATACAACATATTTTCAGTTCTGTTTTAAGTCACATAGTTGTATAGATTCAGCAATAAATACTTATTCTTTGCATGTATGACAGATAGACAAACAATAAATATACAAGTATTTAGTGACTAATCTGTTTAAGTATTTTAATGCCTAATGAAGATGTATTGAAGGGAGAAAGGCATATGCTGTTTCACAGTGGTCACGGTGTAGTGCACACTGCACTGTGTAGTCTGTGTGAGTCTCAATCACGCGGTGGAGCCATGAAGAATACCGCATTCCCTCTCAGTCCAGGCCAGACTCCACCTCCACTGTCAACCCAACATGCGCATCCACATACAATCCCAAAGGATAACAATAGCCGGGCCAGCCATTTAAGTCATTTGTAATTGGATGATTTAGCCACCCGGCCCTGAGTTCAGTAGTGTGGCCCTAGGGACTCAAAATTCTGCTGCCCCTTAAAAATCTGCCTCCCTAGGCACCGGCCTCGTTGGCCTATGCCTTAATATGCCCCTGTGAGCTGGTTGTTCGTTCCTGTGAGTGCATTTCTCTCTAGTCTCTCTATATATATATATATATATATATATATATATATATATATATATATATATATATATATATATATATATATATATATATACTAGGTCGATAAGCCTGCCCAGAGGGCAGTCTATGTTTAAAGAATACAACCGCCCAAGCTACAGTTAAAAAAAAATAAACAAATCTATCTAAAATAATAAAATTAAACCTAAACTAATACCCCTATAAAAATAAAAACAACCCCTAATCTAATACTAAACTACCAATAGCCCTTAAAATGGCCTTTTGTAGGGCATTGCCCTAAGTTAAACAGCTCTTTTACCACTAAAAAATACTAAGTCCCCCCTAACAGTAAAATCCCTCCACCCACCAAATCCCCCAAAATAAAAAACCTAACTCTAAAAAAAACTAAACTTACCATTGCCCCTAAAGGGGCATTTGTATGGGCATTGCCCTTTAAAGGGCATTGAGCTCTTTTACTGCCCTTAAAAGGGCAACCAGCTCTTTTTTTCAAGCCCCCAAAAAACCCTAATCTCGAAAAAAAAACTCCCCAAAAATAAAAAAGCCTAAACCTAAGCCCCAAATAGGTACTCACTGTTTCTGAAGTCTGGCGGAGAAGGTCTTTTTCCAGACGGATCCATCATCTTCTATGTTCATCCGGAGTGCAGGCGGTGCGGAGCGGAGGTGCAGAGCTATGTTCACGATGCCTAGATCCTCGGTGGCATTGAGGCTCCTCTGTTGTTGACTGAATATTGAATGCAAGGCACCACAATCAATTTGGGGTACCTTGCATTCCTATTGGCTGAAATTTTGAAATCAGCCAAAAGGATTAGAGCTACTGAAATCCTATTGGCTGTTCAAATCAGCCAATAGGATTTCAGTAGCTCTCATCCTATTGGCTGATTTTGAAAATTTCTGCAAGGTACCCCAATAAATATGGGGTACATTGCATTCAATCTTCAGTGTGCGGCGGACGATCGCATGAAGAGGAGCCTCCACGCCGCCGATGACCGTCACTACCGAGGACCACCGCCGAGGCCCGCCACATCCGGGAAGACCGCTCAAACCTCCGCTCCGCGCCACCTTCGCTGTGGATGAAGATGATGGACCCGTCTGGAAGAAGACCTTCTCCGCCGGACTTCAGGAACAGTGAATACCTATTTGGGGCTTAATTTTAGGCTTTTTTTTTTGGGGGGGGGTTTAAATTAGGGTTTTTTGGGCAATTTAAAAAGAGCTGAATGCCCTTTTAACCCCTTAATGACAACTGACGTACCAGGTACGTCATGAAAAAACAAGCAGTTAATGACAAAAGACGTACCTGGTACATCAGTTGTCTAACAGAGTGCAGGAAGCGATCGCAATCGCTTCCAGCAGCTCTCAGGGTATTGCAGTGATGCCTCGATATGGATGCATCCTGCAATACCTATTTACAAGACTCCGATGCAAAGAGAGCCACTCTGTGGCCCTCTCTGCACCGGTAGCGATGGTGCCGTTCGTTGGTGGGTGGGAGCGTAGCAGGGAGGCGGGTGGGCGGCCCATCGTTACCCGGCATCCGGTTCCTGTAAGTGCAATGTGCACGCCGGGTGCCGGAAGCGTGCGGGGGGGCCTGCGGGGGCGCGCGAGTGTGTGCGCTCACGCATTAGCCACACTGACAACAATGAGGAGGGAGAGGGGGGAAAAAAGTTAAAAAAAAATATATATATAAAAGGATCTGGGAGAGGGAGGGGGATGGGGGTATTGTGTGTGGGGGGGGTGCTACACTACAGAAAGAGTTAAAAAGAAAAATAAACACTTTTGTTTTGGGGGGCAAACTGGGTACAGGCAGACAGCTGCCAGTACCCAAGATGGCGGCAATTAGGTAGGGGAGAGGGTTAGAGAGCTGGGGGGGGGGATCAGGGAGGTTGGGGGCTAAGGCAGGGGCCCATCACAGCTAAAATTTATTTAGTACTGGCAGACTTTCTGCCAGTACTTAAGATGGCGGGGACAATTGTGGGGTGGGGGAGGGAAGAGAGCTGTTTGGGAGGGATCAGGGGGTGGGATGTGTCAGGTGGGAGGCTGATCTCTACACTAAAGCTAAAATTAACCCTGCAAGCTCCCTAAAAGCTACCTAATTAACCCCTTCACTGCTGGTCATAATTCACGTGTGGTGCGCAGCAGCATTTAGCATCCTTCTAATTATCAAAAAGCAACGCCAAAGCCATATAAGTCTGCTATTTCTGAACAAAGGGGATCCCAGAGAAGCTTTTACAACAATTTGTGCCATAATAGCACAAGCTGTTTGTAAATAATTTCAGTGAGAAACCTAAAATTTTTAAAAATTTAAAGTTTTTTTTTTTATTTGCTCGCATTTGGCGGTGAAATGGTGGCATGAAATATACCAAAATGGGCCTAGATCAATACTTGGCGTTGTCTACTACACTACACTAAAGCTAAAATTAACCCTACAAGCTCCCTAATTAACCCCTTCACTGCTGGGCATAAAACACGTGTGGTGCGCAGCGGCATTTAGCGGCCTTCTAATTACCAAAAAGCAACCCCAAAGCCATATAAGTCTGCTATTTCTGAACAAAGGGGATCCCAGAGAAGCATTTACAACCATTTGTGTCATAATTGCAGAAGCTGTTTGTAAATAATTTCAGTGGGAAACCTAAAGTTTGTGACAAAATTTGTGAAAAAGTAAACTTTTTTTTTATTTAATCGCATTTGGCGGTGAAATGGTGGCATGAAATATACCAAAATGGGCCTAGATCAATACTTTGAGTTGTCTTCTAAACAAAAATATATACATGTCAAGGGATATTCAGGTATTCCTGACAGATATCAGGGTACCAATGTAACTAGTGCTAATTTTGAAAAAAAGTGGTTTGTAAATAGCAAAGTGCTACTTGCATTTTTTGCCCTATAACTTGCAAAAAAATCAAAGAACATGTAAACATTGGGTATTTCTAAACTCAGGACAAAATTTAGAAACTATTTAGCATGGGTGTTTTTTTGGTGATTGTAGATGTGTAACAGATTTTGGGGGGTCAAAGTTAGAAAAAGTGTGTTTTTTTTATAGTAAATTATAAGATATGATTAAAATAATGGTATCTTTAGAAAGTCCATTTAATGGCGAGAAAAACGGTATATAATATGTGTGGGTACAGTAAATGAGTAAGAGGAAAATTACAGCTAAACACAAACACAGCAGAAATGTAAAAATAGCCTTTGTCCTTAAAGGGCCACTAAACCCAAAATCTTTCTTTCATGATTCAGATAGAGAAAAGAAATTTAAACAACATTACAATTTACTTCCATTATTTATTTTGCTTCATTTTTTAGATATCCTTAGTTGAAGAAAAAGCAATGCACATGGTGAGCCAATCACAAAAAGGCTTCTATGTGCAGCAACCAATCAGCAGCTAGTGAGCATATCTAGATATGCTTTTCATCAAAGAATATCAAGAGAATAAAACAAATTAGATAATATAAGTAAATTAGAAAGATGTTTAAAATTGCATTCTCTTTCTAAATCATAAAAGAAAAAATGTGGGTGAAAATTGAAAAATGGTCTGGTCATTAAGGGGTTAAGGGCAGTGAAATAGAGCTGAATGCCCTTTTAAGTGCAATGCCTATATAAATCCCCCTTTAGGGGCAATGGGTAGTTTAGGTTTTTTAGTGTTAGGTTTGTTATTTTGGGGGGTTTGGTGGGGGTTAGTGTTAGAGGGGAGAGTTTTTTTGTTTTTGTTTTTAGGAAAAGAGCTGTTTAACTTGGGGCAATGCCATACAAAAAGCCCTTTTAAGGGCTATTGGAAGTTTATTCTTAGATTAGGGGGTGTTTTTATTTTGGGGGACTTTTTTATTTTCATAGGGATTAGGT